>NC_084790.1:81118994-81303994 GCF_028858725.1 Colius striatus
ATGTACTTGATGCAGAAAAATATTTTACAGCATTTACGTAGCTCATTATGCAATAGACTGAAGTAGATTAATTATCATGGTCTCCACAAGAGCTCACTACACTCAAAATTTATCTTTATGACAATAAAGTGTGTGATTAGGTGGCAGCAATTAATTTTCTGCAAGTAAAGCAAATTTGCTGAGCAATTTTCATATTGTGGTCAGTACTGCTTTGCAAAGTGACTAGTAGTTTTACATTTTGAGGGTAGCATTGATTAGAGAATGCTACAATCTAGACTCAATGAAAGAGCTTTCAACTAGATTTGAAGGGGAAAGAGGGTAAAACCAACATCACTAAAGATAAGCCTGGGGACAGCACACCAGTGTTTGAGAGACAGTGTGCTAGTGAGATCCTTCTGTCTACTCAGTGGAGGGAGGGGATGAAGATGTATGTGGTTGCAGAGATACAAGGGTTATTGATGTGTGAGAAACCATGGAAATGCTTGAGAATGGATTAATAACCCAACTGAAGTGCATCTACACCAGTGCACACAGCATCAGCAACAAACAGGGAGCTGGAAGCCATTGTGAAGCAGGAAAGCTGTGACACATTTGCCATCATGGAAACAAGGTGGGATGACTCACGCAACTGGAGGGCTGCAATGAATGGCTAGGAACTCTTCCACAGGGATAGGCAAGCAAGGAATGAGGATGGAGTAGCCCTCTATGTTAAAGAGTGTTGTGATTGCCTAGAGCTTAATGACAGTGATGATAGAGTTGAGTGTGTATGGGTAAGAACCAGGGGGAAGGCCAACAAGGCAGACAACATGATGGATGTCTGTTCTAGACTATCCAACAAGAATGAAGAGGCAGAGAAAACAATCTATAAGCATCTAGGAGAAGTCTCATGGTCAGTCCTCCTTGTCCTTTGGGGTTCTTACCCCATGTCTCCTGGAAGTACAATATTGCACAGAAGAAATCTCTAGGAGGTTCTTGAGTGTGTGGAAGGTAATATCTTGACACAACTGCACAGCTGGTGAGAGAGCCAAGGAGGGAAGGTACCTACTGGACCTGTTGTTTGCGATCAGGGAAAGACTTGTGAGTGATGCCCTGGTTGGATGATGGCTTGGGCATAGCAATCACAAAATGATAAAGATCTTGATTCTTGGAGAACTAAGAAGGGAGGGAGCAGAACTGCTACCTTGGACTTCTGAAGGGCAGTCTTTTGCCTGTTTAGGAGCATGGTAGACAGAGTCCATTGGGAGGCAGTCTTGAATGTCCAGGAAGGCTGGACATTGTTCAAGAAGGAGCAGGCCAAGAGCATCCTGGCTAGTATAAGAAATAATGGAGCCAACAGGACCAGGGCAATGATTATTACCCTGTACTCAGCGCTGGTGAGGCTGGACCATGAATACTGTGTTCAATTTTGTACCACTCAATCCAAGAGAGACACAGAGGTTCTGGAGGATGTCCAGAGACAGGAACTGGAGCTTCAGAAGGAGTTGAAGCACAAGTTTGATGGGGAGCAACTAAGGGCTCTAGGGTTGTTTAGTCTGGAGCAAAGAAAGCTAAGGGGAAGACGTGATCACTCTCTACAGCTATATGAAAGGAGGTTGTGGCTAGGGGAAGGATTGGTTTCTTCTCCCAAGCTACAGGTGACAAGACAGGAGGAAACAACCTCAAGTTGCACTAGGAGAGGCTTTGATTAGAGATCAGGAAAACATTCCTCACTGAAAGAGTTGTCAAGTACTGGCATAGGCGGCCCAGGGAGGTGAGTCCTCCGTCTGTGATATTCAAAAACTATGTAATTGTGGTGCTGAGGAACATAATGTGGTTTTCTGGTGGCTGTGGCAGTGCTGGGTCAATGGTTGGACTCAATCTTAAAGGACTTTTTCCAACATAAATAGTCCTATGATTCTGTAAGTACTGCATACTTCCAAAAAGTGTTAGCATCGTCCACACTCTTCCAACACTGTATTTGATATACAACATTGAGTGGTTTTTGTCAAGTTGCATGTCGTTCTTGTTTAGTGAATGCTGCGTATTTTCACTTATTTTTCATAGCATTTCAGTCCTGTTTAAATATGCAGGTACTTCTCTTGACTTTTTGACCTCAAGCTTTGAAATCACCAGTTGAGGGGCTGAGGTTTAGGAGACTGCTTCTATCTTATTTAAATACTCATTTTTAAGAAACAGTTAAAAATAGGCATTTTATGTAAAGTTGTAAATTTCCAGTAATCTACTATAACCTTGAAGTATAAGAGAGATTCTCTACAACATTTCTGTAACTGAAATTGTTATGTTTACTACTATACGTTTCATATAGAATAGTGTGTGTTTTAACTGTTGAATTAAATTATTTTTTGTCATCTCCTCCCCCATTCCAGGTACAGGACAAGTTTCGTTTGGACTTGTCTGATGAAGAAGCTGTCCACTATATGCAGAGTCTAATTGATGAAAGTGTCCATGCCCTCTTTGCTGCTGTGGTGGAACAAATACACAAGTTTGCACAGGTGAGATACTCTCTCAGTTGGTGGTTTCTATGAAAGCTAAGTAACGTGGGAGACTGTGAGTGTTAAGTTCAAGACTTAACTTGTTTATCATTTTTTAACAAGATAAAAGTGTTCCTACTGCCAGGACTGGAGGGCAAACTCTTGGTGTTCCCAGGAAATATTTTAGAGAACATTGGCAAGCATTTCACTGTGAAGATTACCAAATACTAAGACAGATTTCCCTGAGAGGTGATGGAGTCTCCATCTGTGGAGATACTTAAAACCCAACAATCACAGTGTGCTGAGCAACCTATTGTGTTGTCCTGCTGCAGCCAGGGGGTTGGGCTAAATGATCTCCAGAGGTGTCCAATCCACCATCATGCATTATCTGATTCTTGCTGTTGGTCTGGAGTGGCAATACATTATTGACTCTGCAGTTTATGTTATTGAAATTTACCCTTGCTATAATATGGAGAATGAAGTGTTGAATGACATACATATGCTGTCTAACTACAAGCCACAGTAAAAGAATAAAATGGTCACTTCTCGTATTGAATAAAACTGTGTTCACAAAAACACTTCTTTGAATTTACAGTGGTTTTTTCCCCTAAAACATATATCATGTTTAGTTTGCGTTTATCTGGGATTTAAGATATTCTATTGTTTGTCTTAAGCATTAGATTCATGACAAGAAATGGAATTGAGAGGAAAAATGAAACTGATCTGAAAAGCCAGTCATTATCCCAGGTTTCTTTTTATTGATTCTTTCTTCAAAAGACTGATCAAATTCTGTTATAAACTGAGAGCTGTATTTATGGCTATCCATTTTGCTAAAGGTCTGCCAGCTAATCTGTTGTTTCCTACAAACTTAATTTTTATTTTGAAGATTGCACTCCAATGCAGGGTAAGAAGCAAAAATATCATTTCTATTTGCATATGTATTTAATAAAGGTGATCATTTACACAACATGGAAAAAAACCAAAAAGGAGTGTCATTATATGAATACATTGCAAGATTTGACATCATTCATTATGGTTTACTTTGATCATAGGATGGAGGACAGTAATTTCATAAGACAAAGAAAAAAGGTCAAGCATCTACCTTGAGGTTAAAACAAAAAAGCCATTACAGAGATTCAAGATGGAAATTTTAAATGTCTCCAATGTGTGTATAGACCTTTCTTTTAATCACATACTGCCAGTCACTTTTTTAAAAGACGTGTTTTTACTTCACTAGTTTTAAGTGACTGCCAAAATGCAATAATTGTTATTGCATTTCTGAGACTGTATGAGTTTACATGTTGGATTTAGATGACCTTTCCTTTTTCTGTTCAGAACTGTTCTTGCTTGACCTTTCTTCATCACTTTCAACTGCTTTTAAAATTGCAAGACAGATTGAAAATATTTATAAGAGCAAAGAATTTGAACCCCAGGCTTCTAGCTCCTAGGAACGATGTTCTAAGCAACAGGCTGATACACACAGCAGCAGGCACCCACTACATCGTCCATTCATCCTTAGGGAGCAAGCCCACAGTGTATATTGCTCTTTGGATACCAAATAAGCAGATGTGACAGTCAGTAATGCAGACCTGATGCCGTTGTCTCATGTTGGGGTTTTTACCTCTCCAGCTGGTGTATGCTGGGTTCCAGCATGGAGACTTATTCTTCCTGAGACCCTGAACTCTCCTCATGGTCTACTGCAAAGTTTGCTGCTTACTTTCTTTTGTGCTTTTGGGATCAGGTGTCAAAAATGACCACAATAGTATGTTGCTTTGTAAGTGCTTAAGACATCACTTAGGCCCGTGTAGTATCAGGTTCTTCTACTAGTTTTGGAATTCAAAGTATATTCAAAGCCTTCATTCATGTTCCATAAGCAAATTAGACTTGAAGGCTCTCCCCTACGAGAGTACTGAGTGCTTACAAGTGTGAGCAGGACACAAAAAGAGTAGTCACAAATTAATCAGCATTTGACAGGTCTTAGGAATCTGAGCTCTACTTTGATATTTTTTTAAAGCCTACAAAGAAATCCATCAAAATATAATGTAATTAATGTCTGTTTGTATTGCAAGTGAGATAGAGCAGTTTTTAGTGATATTTAGTACTTCATTAGTCAAAATCATTATCTTTCCTTTTTGTTTGAGGCAGTCTTAAGAATGTTCTGCTGGAGTCTTCACAGAGTCTCTAAATCACTGAACAAATGAACAATTAATGCTTAATTGAATTTGCTGTAAAGGGGTCATCTTACACAGCGGCCAGCTGAAGCTTTCAATTTCCTCATGTATAATGCTGCATTGAATTGCCCATGGCCTTGCTCTTTATAGTAATGTGAGTTGCCTAAAAAAAAAAACCAAAATGACACAGGTATTGTGACACATGTTTAAATAGCAGATTTTGCCTTAACGTTCACAATCTTCCCTTTGAAATGCCCCTCAACGTGTAGAGTTTTTTCTTTATCGATAGATATTTATTCTCTTATTGCCTCTAACATAGGCCTACAAGGAATCTGTGCTGCCGACTGCAGCAGTTAAGGGGTTTTAATAAGGTTGGTTATTAAAGTAAGTGTTGTGTATCACCATTCTGTGTCACTTTGTAGCAAATAAAGCTCTTAGATAAAGCAGTATAGGTATTTTATTGTCAGCTTGATATTATTCTTTTGTAACAATATTGTAAACTGGGTTCATTTTGAAGCTGAAAGACTTTAGTTTCCAATATATCGCTAACCTGTTACCTTATCAAATACTTTACACACCTTTCTACATGATATTTTGTCCTTAATGATTGTCAAAAAAGTGTTGTCTCAGAAGTAAATAAATTTAACATTTAGAACAAGTTAATAAGTGCATACAAATTTTAGTTGATCCTAATGAAGACTGAAGAGCCATTTCTCCCAGGAGTCATTTTCATTGTGGAAGCATTGTTTATTTCTGCAGAGGAAGGAAACAATCTCCATTTGACATGACTAATTTCACATATTATTTCCCTTGTAAATTTGCAAGACAGGTCAATTGCATTCATGGATCACATTCTACAGAGATTAAAAAAGTTATTCCTTGAGGGATTAGGGGTGTCCCACCAAAATGTAGCTGTACAATTTGGGTTTCTACTGATGCTTGGCTATTTTCTGCCAATGTTGTTGTAAATGTTATGTGGCTTTAGACTTATCTCCAAGCTGTGGTCCCAGTGGTACTGCATGCCAGAATGCAGCTGTGGTTTCTCCCCCTCGGGACAGTGCTTCTGTTTCCTACTGTTGAATGCCAAAATATAATAGGGAACAACTACCAGCAAGATTGTGTAGACTAGCTGAAAGCATTTGATAAGCGTCAAAATAAAGTTGGTTTCTATGACTTTTTTTCTCCTGAAGGATTGTGAAAATCGCCTGCCTTTAGGCATTTCACCATGATTCTAAACACAGAGGTCAATTTACACATAACTTTTGTTCTTTGCGAGTAAACCAAGTTGAATAAGTGCTGGGCTATGTGATTTTTTTATCATTATTATTTCTTTCAGTATTGGAGAAAATAACCCTTTTTCCTGCCTGTGATGGAAAGAAGTGAATGCTCAAGAAAGAGACTTTTTCAAGCTCTTGTGGACTTCATCAAGGAGTTCTGGAAGGCAAAAGTTGCAGGTTTGATAGCATGGGGAATTGAGAGCTCAGGAGGTAGAGAGGCCTTTTGAGTCTCTGTTCAATGAAGGTTTAAAAACAAACATTTTTTAAAGGAAATGAGCCTCATCTTTGGGGCTCCAGATGCTGTGGCATTTCTTTCCACTAAAAACATAGGAGCCTCAAAGGCCAAAGTAAGCAACTTCCTCTCAAGCCAAAGATAACTGGAAGAGGCTAGATTCAATGGTAAATTCTTCTACCTGTTAATATATTTTCATATTTAATAATAGAAATTATTGCTGTACTGAACACAAGTACATACAGTTACAGCAATGAGGCCACATTTCCTCAGTGCAGAAAAGCCACAAAACTATGGCAATCTCCTCTCTTCTGTTCCCAACAGTATGTTATAAGTATAATTCATATGATCCTTCATTTCCAACCTTGAGAAACGTTATCGTTTGGAAAGGACAACCATTTCTTCCTTACTTACAAAAATGTTTTAAAGTGCTGATAAGTTAGCCAGCTGTAGGCAACCAATTAAATTGTCACTAACAGGCTCAGCAACTGGAATGCACAGTGAGCAGTTCAGTATTTCATGTTTTAACTCTGAATGTTTTCTGTACAGTGATTATATATTCTTGAGTCTAATAAACTCTTTGTTGTTGCAGTCTTGAGGTGTTCTGTTTTGTCTTTTTAATCTTACCTGCTGAGATGTGGCATACTAGAGGATTATGTTCATAACTGTTGGATTTTTGCAAGGTTTTTCACTTCTCAGTTCACTTGATGCAAGAATAAGGCCACTCATAAAATGGCTTTTGTGCCGCATGTTGAGTTGGTAATGAATCTGTTTTGAATGATCAGCAATGTAATTAGCTCTTCATAAATGTGTGGATCTCTTCAAAGGGCGCTATTATACGCCTGTATGTTTTTAAGAACAATTTGAGTCAGGAAGAAATCCCTCTCAACTATAAAGATAAGAAGGACAGATTGGGATCTCCATCTGACTGATATTTGTCAGTCAGTCTTGCTTTGTGGTTCTTTTGCTAGCAAAAACCAGAAGAGCTTTAATGGAGGAAAATCCACAAGGGCTCTGTTGGGCTCTCAGTTATTTCAGCATATTACCCAAATTTGCTGCCTAAGCACAACGTCGATTCCACCCACGTTTTCCTCTATATGTGTGACTTAGTTATGTTACAGAGGAGCCACTGTGGTACCTCTTATCTTTAGTTGACTCTTCTTTGGAGAAGTAGTAATTATTACTTTCTTGTGGGGTTTTTTGGACCTGCTTGATCTGGCAGAAATACATTTTTATCTACTATCCTTTTTTCCCCCAAACTCATTCTACATCCACTGTTTTATGGTATCTTCCACGAATATTTCTGAGAGCATGAACTTTTCAGACATTCAGAGTTAATTATGGGGGAAAAAAGACTTTTGGGGATTCTTTTTTCAATGTGTTTTAAAGGTGGATCCTGCATGCTCACACAGCTTTGATTTGTGTGATATAGCAACACAAGAGTTGTCTGACTCTTGATCCTCACACCTTCCCATTGTATATGTTCTAGGATTTTTCCTCTATGTCTTTTGAACTAAACTTCCTCTCCTCCCTGCTCAAGACAAATAATGAAGGATATGACCTGCAATGTACCAGTTGAGTAGACATAAATGGGTTGTCAAGACTTCTCTGGAGACATTCAAAACTCACCTTGACGAGTTCCTGCATAACCTACTCTAGGTGGTCCTCCTCTGACAGGGGAGTTGGACTGGGTGATTTTTCAAGGTCCTTTCCAGCTCTTTAAGTTTCTGTGATTCCTTGTTAAAACCCAAAAGACATCATGAACCTGATCCCACAGCACATTTCATGTTGCAGAGAGGTTTGTAAAGTATTCAAAACAAGCTATTAAATGTGTACATGTACTGACTGAGCACTGGCCAACCAACTGGATATGTATCTGATCCAACTAGTGACTTTTTGGGGGCTGATCTGCATATTCTGTTCCCAGCTCCTATAAATCCTTAGAACATGAAAAACAGGACAGGCCCAGGACTACTACAACATCCTAGATGTAAGTAAATTTCTTACTTTAATCCTTGCATTCTATGTACCAAATATTGTTGAAAATTGTTCTTAGGAGTTCACATATCAATAGGTTTTTGCATTTTTAAATGCTCCTGTACAAAGTAAGTTCTGATTTTATTTTGTAAAATCTCATGGCTTTTAGCACTTCATGCAGCATCACCTATTAAAAATAAAACCAAAAAAAACCCAGACTTGGGGGGGATAAGACGTGTTATTTTAAAATAAGGATTGGTTTTTTCAGTGTATTAGTCTAAGCGTTAACATACTGCAGTAGGAATGTTTAATAAGTGGTTTATCCTGGTTTGATATCTCTAAGTAACCAGTACTGTGAGTGAATTGCATGTCTGTCTAATAACTTCTGAATCCCTTTAATAGCTGCTACCAATTTTGTCTTGAGGACAAGTCCTAAAGGTGAAGTCTTTGTTTCTTTCACAAAGGTAGATCCTAAGTCACATGAAGGTCTCCAGGAGAATGTCAGGCAGCAGTTTCATCCTGCATATGTATTTGTATGTATGTATACATCTGTGGGGCTACATAGACTCATAACATTCTACATGGTGTGAGGCTGTGAGCTCCATCAGATGTATCAAAACATGGGGCAGTAGTTGGTAGGAAAGCAACCTATACCGTTTGTATGGCAGAATAACTTCTTAAAACTCATCCTGTTAAGTCTCTCCAAGAAGCATTGCAGAAAAAAAACAGATCAGTGAAAAAAAAAAAGTTTTACCATAGTCTTGTTTGACCCGGCAGTTGTATTTTGTGTTACTAAAGAGTACTATAACGCTAGGTTGTGGGTGCTTTATTTGCTGTGTAACATCCATCTTGGTTTCACACCAGCTCTTTTCTTCTGGAATCACTAGTGCTCTTTCTTTTGAGACTGAGGGTGAAGGAAACAAAACAAATTATTCCATCTTTTCTTTTTTGTCCCCTAACTGTAGGTTGTCATTGTTTTTAACTGCCAGTGCTACAGGAGCAGGAAGAGGCACAGTTGTCTTTTTTTTCTTTTAGGGGAAGCAGCAGTAATTGCTAAAGTAGTATTTGGAAGCAAGGTGGTGGGGAAGGGAGGGATGGGCTCTTTGCTTTCATGTAAAAGGCATATATCTTTTTGGCAAGAAATGTTCCAGTTCTTAGAGGTGGTTACGTGGCTTTGTCCTTTTTGAGTGCAATCTAAAATAAAAGACGCTTTTGCAATGCTTTGGAGGAATAATGACTTTGGGAAAGGGAAGGAGGAATCTTAACACCTCCTCACAGAGTGGAGGTAGCAGCAAAGAGAGGTAATATCATTAAATGGCCTGCTTTTTGTAGTCAGCAGAGGTTTTACTCACAAGACCTGGTGTCATCAGTGGATGGTAAAATACCATGGTTATTATGAAGCATCTGAAGCGCGTATACTTGAGGAGTCTTTAGGGAGTCATTCAAAACAGATTGCAGGTGAGTTGTGTTAAAATACATTTTTGTAACCTCTTCGGCTGATGTGGTGATTCTTTGTAATAATGGACCTACTTGAAGTGTCCTTCTGTCTTCTGTGATTTAAAAGGGACTCTGCCTGGCAAGGGGAAGAAATTTCACTTTGGAGGGTGAAACACCTAACCCCAGTTACTTCTAGAGTATTGTGCAGTGATGTGTTACACCTGCACGTGTACAAACTTGAAATGACAGGAGTGTTCCTTGCAGGGGAATTTGTTGCTCATTGATACACAGACCTTAATCAGTTAAGCCGTGTGTGAGATGATGCTTTTCAAAGGGGTTTAAGCTGTAATACGGGGAAGTACATAAATTCAGAATAAAGCCTCTCCTCAATTAGAAGTTGTGCCAAATTTAACAGAGCCACTTTGGATTCCTTCCCTTGACAAAAACATGTTTGTCCTAAATCGTCCACTTGCCTCAACAATGGCAAGTGATAGGAAGGTGGTGATTTTGCAGACTTGCTCTGAGGAAGATATTTGATGTCAAATAACAACACTTTCCCTATCTCACTTGGTGCTTAAACATTAATTGGAATATGTAATGGGTAAAAGACATTCCACAGTGTCAAACTAACTGCTGCATTTGTCCTTGATGTGTAAAGGACAAATGTGTCTTTTCTTCAGTGTGTTTCTTTCACGGGGAGTCAGGTTGTGAAATTAATTTGTAACCACAGGCTTTTCTCTCCCATGTCTGTTTAATGTAACGTCTCTCGCTGATTAGAGACTGAAGAATCCATATTGCAAAAGAGAAATGGCTGTTTTGTTTGGGGTTTTTTTTAAATGCATTTCTTTTATGGCAGAGTCCTAAATAAACAGTTTTCTAGCTGAGAAGATGGGAAGTAATTAGGAGGAAATCTCTGCTTTAAACAAACCATTTCTTTGAACTTTAGGTAGAATACCAATCTCCATGTTTTCATGCAGTTATGCAGGTATTGAGAAGGGCCTACTTATCTTGCCTAGCTGTTATGTAATGTCCTGTGACAGGGACACTGTGTCCACAGGACAGGGACAGAGATTTTTTTCTCTTCCAGTAAATACTGGATTGTTTTTTTCCCTATATCTTGCAATGTCAACTGTACTCTTTTACTCCAGTCAGCTGTCTGTCACCTTTCTAGTGCTGTATCATCAACTGACATATCAGGGAAAAAACTTCCGCTGAAAGCACAGCTGCTCTAGCTGAGGCAGGCAGCTTCCATATCAGATTAAACTTGGGTTTTTTTTCCCTTTGGCTGTCCCTGCTGGGAGCCATTCTTGTGTGGATAACTGCTTCAGTTCTGACATTCAGGTCTGACGATGCAGTGGCTGACTCGGATACGAAGTTTTCTGACCCAGCAGAGATAAAGGGGATATGGTTGGTTCTGTAACGATTATCTGAGTCATTCAACAGCCTCAAGGGTGATGACAGAAGCATGCATAGCAGCAATCTTTTTTCTTTAAAGGAGTGATTCAGCTGAGATCTGACCAAGTTCTACCAAGTCAGTATTATACTGGAAACTATTTTGAAGGGAAAGCACAGCAACTGACGTTGGGATAATGAATGAGGACTTCTTAAAAATGGAGTACATGACAGAGTGCTGGCTGCTGTAAGAACTGTACTTGTTGAAACCCTGAATGGGAGGAAAAAAATGTGGCTATATAGTTCCAAGGTGCTCTGTGCAGTTGGCCTACACAGTTTGCTAAAATCTGTAAGTTGTATCTTTTTAAGGATATGGGGCCATATTGCATTTATCTCTTCCAAGTTGTAAACAACATGCCAATAACAAAGTACTGAGTGGCATCTTACTCTTCAAACAAGGAGATGACAGGTCTTAGCTCCCATTCCACTTCTAACTTGACAGATGCTGTGTTTGGAATAATAGCTGAGAGACTCCATGTTACAACCCTGGCTGTGGCTCTTGTCCATTGGCGAAGATTTTTTGCTTTTTGAGCTTTCATTTCCCTCCCAGCTCTGTAAACTCAGTAGTGCAGGACTTATTTTTAACTTGTCTCACACAAGAATTACTGTAGCTTGGGGCTTTAATTTCAAATGGATCTGGGAAGTGCAGTTGTAATCTGCCAAACTGCAATGTGCTTTGATTGCGTTTTGCATTCAGCCATGGTGTGTTGGCTTCTATTTGTTCCAAACGATAGAGCTGAAGGATGCTTGGAGAAATGTACTTGCTGGAACTCCTGTTCCTGTCAAACACTCTTTTGATGGTTCTCTCCATCCTTCTGTCCTAAAAAGCTGTAGTAAAAATACATAGAATTAAAATCTTTCTTTCATTAACTAATCCTAAAGCCCTGTACATACAAAAAGAAAGCTTAACTGAAATCCAGCAAAAATACAATGCTTAAGCAATCAATAGCCACAAGACACATTCTCCAGACCTTTTTATTAGGGCCCGTGTTTTCTGCATCTGTGTCATCCAGCTTAATGGGTACTTGATCCTGATTTAATGTGCTGCAACAGATAAATTCTTTTATTCAATGAAGAAACATAAGGAGAAGCTAAGAGCTGTACACTTTTTTCTAGTTTAACACCATATGGATTGTAAATGAGCCTGTACAAGAACAAGAACAAGAGAAGTTCCAAGGATTATTTTTTCATTTACTGTTTGAGCTATACCATAAGCATGAAAATCAACTCATTTAAGACTCATAAACCAGCATAAATCAGAACACCCACAGTTCAGTCTTACATCTCCATTGTCTGTGTATACAAAAGGCTTACTTAGCATAGATTTTTCCACTATTTCAATATTTTGTGGCCCATGTTAATATCTCTGTTCATGTACCTACTAATGCTCCTCAGTGGTAGTTTTAGTGTTGAACCTATTCTTCAGTCATAAAGATTCTTTTTTGTTTGTTTGTTACTCAGTTTTTGCATATGGAGTTGTACTGCATTAGTGGTGCAGCTTGCCATTTTTTAGCCATGGTATTGGTACTAGTGCAAAGGCAAGCATGGGTGTGGTGAGAGGGTTGACCTTGGACTAGGGTATCTCTGAAGATGCAATTACTGCTCAAGTACTTGACTACAGTTTATACAACGTACTGGACTGTAACACAGGAGCGTGAAAAAGGAATCTGGGACTGCAGATTCTCAGCTGCAGTTACTACCGTACAAGCACAGATTTGGGGCAATTAATCATACTACATTCAAGCTGCCAGGTGTCCTAATCCTGTGGATTACACTATTTACAGGATCATGTTCAGTTCTTTGCTTCCCGTGGGTAACTATTGAATTATCAGTTCATTGCCATTTGTCTTGCAAGGCGAGCAGGTAAGGATCATCAGCCTTAGCTTTATATTGTGATATTTGGACCACAAATTAGGGATTTCTAAAAGAGTTTGTTTAAGATGGGTCCCTGATATAAGCAGTATCCCTCCTGGACTCTAGCTGTTGCTCCAGAAGAATATGGGTTAGCCATGTTTTCCATGTCATATTTGCCAGCCGGTTAATGGAGGACTTTGCTACTCTAGGCCATTTCAAATGACACTATGTGCTGTTTTATCCAAAGTAGATCAAGGGTTATTGTATATACTTTAGGATGAGCTGACTCTAAATTTACCTGATTTCACTGACTCTACTGAGTAGATTTTTGTGGACCATGCTGGGAACTTAAATATGCCTGTTTATGTTAATCTGGAATTCAGACAGGACACTTCTGTTGTCTAGTATTGGCTTGTTCCTTGAAAAGACCAGAGGGATCTCCCAGTCTTAGGGCATTTGGATAATTTTAAGGACGTCTGAGATCCTTCCAGTTGGCAAGGGAGAGGTACAATGCAACAGGCCATGTCCATTGCTAAGAGAAGGGCACAGGTTTTGGCATGCAGACCTTATGTTACTCTCTGAGCAGTGTGAGATGTGAATTAATTGTGCAATCAAATCACATTTAGGCTTTAATTTGTGTGACTGTGTGGTCACACACTTGTTTTCTGAGAGGAGTCATAAGTATAAGAATGTTGAATAAAAGGGTTAATGATGTTCTCATCCACCTGCTTACCTTAAAACAATCATTGTTTCCATGAGCCTATATCCTGCAGAAATTCAGAACTTCACATATAGTAAAGTATAAGGAGTACAGCCTCACTACTACAGACAGAGATTCTTTTCCCACATTCAAATCGTCATAAACTGAACTAGAATGGGAAGTCTCCCCACAGAACCATAGGAGGTGGTGATGTCTCAAGAAGACAGACTACTTTTACCTGAATTTATTAGTGGATTATTATGCAGCAGAGTACCACCTTTTAGAAAGGCCATCTTCTCAGAAGCTGGGATAGAATCAAATGCATTTCACACAACTAGGCACATCACCCAAGTTTAAATCACAGTGCAGATAATTACATTGCCCCAGGAAATCAACTCACTGTTATGTTATGCCCAGCATTGAGTTCTAAATCTTCATGTAGCTTCCAATTGCCATGGTAGCTAAGCTTCATCTGTGCTTGCTCTGATCTCCATTATTTTACTGCTTTCAGGTCTTTTGTGATGCTTAAAATGACTAAGGTATTCCAGTCCTGCTAATGGAAAGATAATAGGTGAGGCATAAATTATTAACTTTTGTAAGGCTGAGATTTACATGAATTACCTGAAACTAAACATTAATTTATATTCATACAGCAGATTCCTAATATCTCTGGAGGATTTTATTGATTATTCCCCTCCTATTTTGTGTAATTCTATAAAATCTAGCTTGATTTAGAGTGGGAAAGAGGCTACATTTCTAAATTCATTTTTCAGTCTAAATAGTTTGAGAAAGGGGCTTTACTTGAATTTGAAATCATTACAGTGAATTTCTCCTTTCAGAATAAAGAACAGGCTTGATTCCAGTGCTCTACAGATATCAGGCCAGTTGTTTGCTGTTTCATGTTTATCGAGTCCTTTAAATCCTATATATTTGGCATCAAGGATCCTATTGGTTCTTATTTCATCTGTTGCATCCATCTGTGTTGTCTTCTCTTGACCTTTTAAATTTGTAAGCTCTTCTGTGCAAGGATCATTTTATAACATTTGCTTAGTGATTCTTACTGTAGGTGAAGCATTTCTGCATTCCTATAATACAGATAGTTCTGGAGGAAGCCAGCAATCCAAGCCCTAATGAAAAGGCACATGGAAATAACAGCTGGATTTTGATCATTAAAGTAAGGGTAAAATGAGGAGGGACACTAGGTAGCTACGTAGAAGACAGTAGATCAGCTGGTCATCTTGTGGTGGAAGGAGATGAGGTTAGTCAAGCAGGACATCTAGTAATCTGCATGTCAGAAGTTAAACAAGTCTTTGTTGGAAAGATGAAAAGAATTAAAAAGATGAAAATATTTACAATAAAGCAATGTCTATGGATATCTATCTTGTACAAGGAGATCCCATTATTTCAAACCCCTCCAGGCATCTAGTCATAGGTCACGGTAGCCAATGTGGCTTTGCTGCTGTGTTTGTCCTGTCCTGAAATGAATATAATGCATCTAGGGAATAATGAGGTGAGTAAAAAGGTTAAGCAAAGGAACAAAATTACTCCCAAAAAACAATCATCTGAACCAGAAAGCTTCAGTCTAGAAAGGAAGTAGATGGAGAAGGATGTGACAGGTCTTTAAACTCAGCAAAGGGCCACAAAAATGATTAAGTGACTGGTCCATCTTTCCTATGAGGAAAGGCTGGGAGACCTGGGATTGTTCAGCCTGGAGAAGAGAAGGCTTAGGAGGGATCTTACCACAGTGTGTAAATGCCTAGAGATGGAGTGTGAAGAAGAGGTTGTCTGACTCTTCTTGGTAATGCCTCCTCAGCAACAGGACAAGAGACAACGGGAATAAAGTAAAACAGGAAATTTAATCTGAACACAAGAAAACATACTCTATTCATAGAATCATAGAATTGTTTCAGCTGGAAGAGACCTTTAAGATCATCGAGTCCAGCCTTTGTCCCAGCCCTAACAACCACTAGACCATTCCCCTAAGTGCAACATCCACCTGTCTCTTAAACACCTCTAGGGACAGTGACTCCAGCACCTCCCTGGGCAGCTCATTCCCATGCCTGACAACCCTTGCAGGAAAGAAATTCCTCCTCATATCCAGCCTGAACCTCCTCTGGTGCAACTTGAGGTCATTTCCTCTTGTTCTATTGCTTGACAGGCTCCTGCCTCACTACAACTTCCTTTCAAGTAGTTGTAAGGAGAGATAAGGTCTCCCCTGAGCCTTCTTTTCTCCAGGCTAAACAGCCCCAGATCCCTCAGCTGTTCCTCATATGAGATGTGCTCCAAATCCTTTACTAACTTGGTGTCACACCTCAATCCTCTCCAGCACCTCAATGTCCTTCTTGTAGAGAGAGGCCCAGAAACTGGGCACAGTATTCGAGGTGTGGCCTCACCAAAGCTGAGTACAGGGCAATGATCATGTCCCTGCTCCTGCTGACAACACTGTTCCTGATCCAGTCCAGGATGCCCTTGGCCTTCTTGGCCACCTGGGCACACTGCTGGTTCATCTTCAGCCACTGTCAGCCAACACTGCCAGCTCCCTCTCTGCCTGGCAGCTCTCCAGTCATTCCTGCCCAAGCTTGTAGCACTGCTGGGGGTTGTTGTGGCCCAAGTCCAGGACCCAGCACTTGGCTTTATTGAAACTCATGGCATCGGCCTTGGCCCAGACATCCAACCTATCTAGATCTCTCTGTAAAGCTTCCCTACCCTCAGGTAGATTGACACTACCACCCAGCTTGGTGTCATCTGCAAACTTACTAAGGGTGCATTCTCTCCCCTCATCCAGATCATTAATAAAGATGTTAAACAGGAGTTGCCCCAGCACTGAGCCCTGGGAGACACCACTTGTACCAACTGGATTTAACTCCATTGACCACAACTCATTGGACCTGACCATCTCACCAGTTTTTCACCCAGGAAAGTGTCTGCACATCCAAGCCAAGAACAGACAATTTCCCTAAGAGAATGCTGTGGGAAACAATGTCAAATGTCTTAGTAAAGTCAAGATAGACAACATCCACAGCCTTTTCTTCATCCAACAAGCAGGTTACCCTGTCATAGAAGGAGATCAGGTTTGTTAAACAGGACCTGCCCTTCATAAACCCATGCTGACTGGACCTGATCACCTGGTTGTCCTGCACGTGCTACCTAGTAGAAGTTAGGATGATGTGTTCCATCAGCACAGTCAAACTGACAGGCCTGTAATTTCCCAGATCATCCTTCCATCGGTTCTTATATATGGATGTTACATTGGCTGACTTCCAATCAAATGGGACCTCTCCATTGAACCAGTACTGCTGATAAATGATGGACAGTGGCTTGGCAAGTACCTCTGCCAGTTCCCTCAGCACTCTGGGATATACCTAATCCAGTGTGGAACACCAAGTCACTGACCATCTCTTCCTGAATTGTAGGGGGGACATTTTGATCCTTACTCTGTCACTGGGCTTGGGGCACTGACTTTCCCCAGTAGAAATACTATTACTAAAGACTAAGGCAAAGAAGGCATTAAGCATCTCAGCCTTATCCTCATCTTTTAATACCAAATTTCCTTCTGGATCTAATAGAGGATGGGAGCTCTCCCTGGACTTTCTTTTATTGTTAATGTATCTCTAGAAACTTTTCTTATTGCCCTTTACATCTAAAGCCAGTTTGACTTCTAGCTGGGTTCTTGACCTTCTAATTAACTCCCTACGCAATCTAACAGCGTTGCTGTGCTCATAGTGAATGGTCCATAAATTCACATTTTCCCCCTGATTTTAATCCAAATCTCCCTATTCAGCCAGGCCAGTCTTCTTTGCCTCTGCCTCGTCTTACAGCATATGGGGGTGGCCTGTTCCTGGGCCTCTAGTATTTCCTTCTTAAAAAGTGTCCAGCCTACCTGGACTCCTGTACACCCTTCAAAACTGACTCCCAAGGGATTCTGTCAAGTAACCTCCTAATGAGGTCAAAGTCTGCCCTTTGAAAGTCCAAAGTGTCAGTTTTGCTGCCTCACCTTCTCACATCTCTGTGAACAGAGAATTTAACAATTTTGTGCTCACTGTTCCCCAAACAGCCTCCAACTGCCACCTTGCTGTGGTTTAGGCCCATCAGGGGAACAAAAGAGCACGATTAGCCTCAAGTACTGAAGAGGCTGAGAATTGCCAAAGGGCAGGGAGAGCTTAGTTGCCGCTTAAGGTTCAGGACAAAACAGACCAGGCTACTGGGCTTGAGGAAGAAAACAAAATAATTTAATGCAACATCAACTAAAACATAACCTTAAAACCCTAAAACATAACCAAAGTAAAACAACACAGAGCGGTACAACAATGAAAAGTCCAACCAGCCCTTTATGACTACCTTCTCCCCACTCCTCCCCTCTCCTCTAGGGATCAGAGCCGTGATCCCAGTGTTTTTACCTTTTCCCCGCCCCCCGCCACCCCCCCAAACGGCTCAGGGGCAGGGAGTGGGGGTTTCAGTCAGTCTATTCCTGATAGCTTCTGTCATTTTTTCCCTCATCAGGACAGGTGAACTCCACGCCAGTCCTCCCTGCAAGTCCATGAGGTACCTCACACACACTGCAGCCCTGCACGGGCTGCTCCAAAGTGCATTTATCCCAAAGGCTGCAGCTCCTCTCTGCCTCTCATGTGGGGCTGCTCTGCGGCATGCAGGCTCTCCAATAAAGCCTGCACCATGGCCGCCTCCTGACACAGTCCCTTGCCTGTCCGGGCTCGCTCACATGGAGCTGCTTGTAACTCTCGGTCCTGCCATGGATCTCCGTAGGTTGCAGAGGCACAGCTTGCATTCTCACTATGGCTTGAGGAGGAGTCTCTGGTCTATTGCTTCTCCTTCCTTCCTCCTTCTCTGACCGTGGGGTCCACGTGGTTTCCTCCATCTTGTATCACTCTTACACCTCCTGCCAGCACTTCAAATTCCCATCCCCTAAATAGTGATGGCAGAGACGCCAGATTGGCCCAGCTGGGCCAGAGGTGAGTGTGAACCCAGGAGCCAGGGGAGAGTCCAAAAACTCTTTACCGAGTCTTCTCTGCAACCCGCTGCCCCTGTTACCAAGCAGAAGCTGCTCCTTGCTAAACCATGACACACCTCCTCCACTAGACCTTCTCTGTTCACAAACACCAGGTCCAGCAGGGCATCCTCCCTGGTCAGTTCACTCAGCAGCTGTGAGGAAGTTATCCTCCACACATTCCAGGAACCTCCTGGTTTGTTCCTTCTCTGTTGTGTTTCCAGCAGATACCTGGGAAGCTGAAGTCCCCAGCAAGAACAGTGGCAAGTAACTGTGAGATTTCTCTCAAGTGCTTATAGAATGTTTTATCTACCTCATTGCTCTGATTGGAAGGTCTATAGCAGAATCCCACAGCAATATCAGCTTTATTGGACTTGCCCCTCAACCTAGTCCAAACACTCTTAACCCCATCATGACTATACTTAAGTTCTGAATATTCATAACAGTCCCTAACATACAGGGCCAACCCATTGCCTCTCCTTCCTTGTCTGTCTCTCCTGAAGAGCTTGTAGCTATCAACTGTGGCACTCCAGTTGTGGGAGCTATCCCACCATGCTTCTATGATAGCCATCATGTCATAGTTTTCCTGTTGCATCACGGCTTCAAGCTCCCTCTGTTTGTTGCTCGTACTTTGCTGTAGATGCCCTTCAGATGAGATAATGGTCCCAACACCTACCTTTCTGTGAGTGTGGGAGCAGTTCCTACCAGATGCTTCTCAAGTGTTTCTTTGAGTTCTAAAGCATCAACAACCGTTGCCTCTTCATTTCTCGTTATAATTCTATCTCTTGTATCCCCTGAGAAGGCAGAGTGTTCACTAGCATAACATCCTATGAGCCTAGGCATGCTTCCCTTGGACTTACTCATAGCAGGCTTAGTTTTATCCCCTTCCCCCTTTGAAACTAGTTTAAAGCTCTATCAATGACCCCCCCTAACTCCTGCCCCAGAATCCTTTTTCCCCTCTGACATAGATGTATTCCACTTGCTGTCAGCAGGTCTGATGTCTTGAATACCCACTCGTGATCAAAAAACCCAAATCCCTGCCAACAACACCAGTCATAGAGCCAGGAGTTAATCTGATGACACTTCCTGTTAACTCCCTCATTCATCCCTGCCAGTGGAGGAATAGAGGAGAACACAACCTGTGGTCCTGATCCCTTAAGCAGTGGTCCCAAGGTTCTAAAATCCCTCTTAATTGTTTTTGGGCTTCTGGTAACCACTTTGTCACTACTCACCTGAAATACCAAAACGGTATAATAATCCAAAGGCTTCACCAGAGTGGGAAGTTTGTGTAACACGTCTTTAACCAGTACCCCAGGGAGGCTGCAGACTTCTCTATGAAGTGGGTCCATTCCATTCTTATTGTAAGAGTAGTTAAAATTGGAGACAGCTTGCCCAGAGAAGCTTTGAAGTCTTCATCAGTGAAGACGCACAAAGCCCAACTGGACAACACCTGCTCTAGATGGCCCTGCTTGAGCAGGGGGGTTGGGCTTGGTGGTGTCAAGAGGCCTCATCTATCCAAATGTATTTTGTGGAAAATCCTAATTGATATGGAAAAAAGTGAATAAGAAATTAATTGGGTTTTTTTTTCTCATTCTTAATGAAGAGATGGTATAAAAAAGAAATTAGCAAGAGAAAGGTTTGAAACAAGTATAAGGACCTGCTTTTTACATGGTCCATAATTTAACTAAAGAGCTCCTTATTGTGGTGTTTTGTGGATGCTACATGGCAGTTGGATAAATGCATGGAAGAAACATTCATCAAGGTTAACTAATGAGCCTACAAGCCATTGGAAACTGAGAGAAGAGAACAGAGAAATATTAATAGGTCCTTGCCCTTTTCCTCACTCTTCACTTTTGTTACTGGTCATAGTTCATTGGTCATTGTATCGTGAAGACATGATACAATGCAGCTGACCTTGCATAGTTGATCATATGCTAGAAGTGTAATGCTTGTGCACTTTATAATCCATTTCATTGCAAATGCTATGTTAGAAAAAGCAGAAGAGATAAATAGGTGTGGATCTTAGAAAAAAGAAAATATACTTTATACAGAGAAAAAAACTGTTTGCATAGAAGCCACATTTGTTGAACATGAAAGTTCTATTCTTATGTATGCTTTTGACAAATACTGTATTTTAAGTTTTTTCTTTTTAATTCATATTCAAAATATAACATAGGAGAAGCCACAGTGAAAACTATTCAAGCACAAATGAAAATTTAATATGCTTTTCAGAGGTTTGGTATAATTCTGAGGTTCATAAGTATAAATAAAATTGAATTAGTGTCAGATGGGAATCAGGAAATCTATTCCTTTTGCAAAACACAGGAGTATTGCTGTATATCAAGATATTGAAGAGTCTGCCATTTTAAAAAGTAAATTGTTCAGTTTCAGTAAAATCTGGAGCATATGCTGAATAAATTGTTCATCATAATTAATTCTTAGGCAAAATAGTTCAGAACTTGATTTGCACCAGATAGAAAACTGACAGTCTCTGTAATGGAGTAAAATTGAGGAGACTGAGCTCTAGGGGTTGGTTTTGATTATGACAAATAAAACAAATTAAAAAGCAGCTACAGTCTTTTAGTGCAGAGAAGGAAAACTCTGGATAAGAGAATTTTCGTATTTCTTTTTTAGCTGAAGACCTGTATATTGAAACTGAGAAGAAAGAACAAGAAGAAGTGACAGAATGTTGTGCAAAGAATCTTTACAAGGTAGAAAATGTTGAAAAATTAGACAACATGGGGATTAATTGAAGTCTGTGTAAGAAAGTTCTCTCTTGAAGATGAGAGCAGCTGAAGCTGCCTTTGAACTGATGTCAGTGGGACACTGTGATTAAATATATCTTGTTTTTAAAGCACTACTGGCCCCTGTGGAGCAGTGATTAGGAACTCAGATCAATTATATGTCTGTATTGGTTTAAAACTGCTTTTCTTCCTGCTGTTACCTGCATTGCAAGCCTCTGGAATGAGATGGTAAAAGGAAGGAGCTCCAGGCTGCTAAAACCTGGAAAGGCTATTAGTTATTTTAGGATAGAAAGAGCCTCATGGAATGTCACATCTGTTTCTAAGTTCTTTTAGGATAGTCCAGCTTTTTTTTTTTTCCATGTGTGTTTATTTCCTCTCCTCCCACATCCACCCCTGGTAAGTACTGACCTGCTGTGGCCAACAACTGAGCCTGGTGCTTGCTGTGCCTTCAAGCTGTCATGAGCTTCATTTGAAGGACTGAACGCAGCTGTGAATGTTCTCAGTCCCTTTGTCTGTAGTTTGATTGCTTTGATAATATTCTTCCCTCATGTGTGATGACAATTAAAGAACGTTTAAAGCATCAGACACAAAAGAAACATGAAGGAGCAGTGCTGGATGCAGGGGAAAAAATGCGTTCCTTTAGAAAATAACATCTAGGGGAAAAAAAGGAGAGAACTTGGGTGCTTAAAATGGCTTTTATGCAGAATTTGAGTATCTGTGATACTGACATTACCCATTGGTGTCAGGCAGGACTTTGACAGATCCCTCAATTGCTCTCTTTGACCTTAAAGTTTGGGGCTCAGGTGGAGCTCAGTATTACACCTGTTTTGCTAGGCTTAAACAACATCAAAACTTAAATCAGGATTCTGAGAGCAGGTGAGTCTCTCAGTTTGCTCAATCTGATGGATTTACTCTGAGGAAATGCTAAAAAGTGCCCTTCAGGGAACTCATACGTCAAGTAGTCACACCAGCCACACCTCAATCTGCAGCTGATAAAACTTCTCCAGAAGAATGGCCAAGGTCTGTGCCCGTTCTGGGCTCCAGGCTGCAAACCAGGGGCTGAAGTCTTTTCTCTGAGCACTGCCCCTTTCCACAGATGGTTCCATGATGTCCCTAGGAGAACTCTCTGTTGGATGACTAAGTGAAAATCCACCATTACTTCAGGGCTTAGAACAAGGAAATGATCAGAATGCCCACTGTGTGACATGGTCCACCAAGCTGTTGGATTCCCTGGTAACTAGAGCTCAAAAAACCAGCTAGTTTTGATGACTAATTGGTATTAATTACCTTTAGGATATAGTTCCTCCTGTGTCTGACTATTCAAATACTTGCCTGGGAAGTCAAGAAAGAGAAGAAAAATTGCCTCTTGGAAGCTGTTTCCATACAAATTATTCTTAGCCCATTGACTGCTAATTAATCACTGCGTGTGAGCTCACAGTATTGTACATTGCAGAAAAGACACCATGAAAGATGTTATAGATATCATTTATGAGCACAAAGAGCTTTGAAAAAACACTTTTGGTCCATAACAGTCAAGCTGAGCCCACACTCCAGTGAATCAATTGCTTCATATACGCTGCACAGACTTGTCTAAAACTCAGCATATAGTGATTTGGTTCTCTTCAGTCATTACTTGCTATGAAAGCAAACCCTGGCCATAGTGACAAATGGAATTGAAGCCATTGAGGTTTCCTTTTTCCCCAAAGTCAAATCCGTGGATATATTTGTATTTAGCTCATGTTAGTTTTCCCAACCCTAAGTGCAACATCCACTCATCTCTTAAACACCTCCATGGACAGTGACTCCAGCACCTCCCTGGGCAGCCCATTCCAATGCCCACGAGTGCACATTGCTGGCTTATCTTTAGTTTATTATCACCCAGAACTCCACATGAGATTTTCTCTAGCAACAAAACCAGTTTAGGATAGGCTTCCACTGTCCCAAGGGCTCATGCTTGCCTGCATGTGGTACTGTGAGATCGTGTGTGATGAAATCATCCAAATTAACACAAAGCACAATATCAAATCCAGATGGTCTCTAAAGGTCGCTTCCAACCACTACCATTCCATGATTCTATGACTCTTACAAATGAAAAAAAGATGACAGGTGAACAGATAAAGAAATGAGACAAGAGATAAGAGAAGACTTTAACTGAGGAATGTAGTTAAAGCAAAGAAGTTAAACAAAGGTATGCCTTGTTAGCATTTAAATGGACATAAATCTATTCCTGTGCACTTCTTAGAGTCCCCAAAAAGCTGTGATACAAGCGGAGAATCTCTCTGCCTGACAAACAATACCTGTACCCACTGAGCAGTGCCATGTAAAGAAGGAGACAGCTCAGAACTCCTCCTCTAGTCCCTGGGGAATGTCTCTCTGCTTTGAAAGTATGTAGCTGTTACGGTCACACCTTGCTACTTAGCTACAATTAGGATGTGACTGCTCTTTCCACACACCACCTGCAAGCAAGTCCTCTGTGCCCAGTCCCCAAAGAGCACCATTGCTCAAGTTCTCTGTTAATGTAAATGTAGTTGAATGCAACAGTGTGGTGCTTCCCTCTAAAGACATCTGAGCTCTCCTTTTCCAACAAGGCCCAGTCCTTTGTCCATTATCTTGCTGCCTTCTAAAAGCTTTCTGGCAGGGGCTGAAATGCTTTGGAGGAATTTCATCATGGGCTGAAGGTGGTTGAGAAGATTGGTGCCCATTCAGCTTGATGCTTAGTCATTTAATTATAAACATAAAATAATCCAGTAGGACAACTCAAAGGCATAGAGTCCTTTAATGAGATGGATTAAACTTCCCTGCAACAAGGGGTTTAATGGCTGTTAAAAGCCATTAGGCATCTTTACTTTCCTCAGGCATGCCAACAAAGTTATAGGAGACTGCTCTGGAGTTTGAATTGGGTGAATTAAAGCCATTTTCTAGGAGTGAAGAAAAGTAAGCAGAATATCACAGAATCAGTCATAAAAAGAGAAAAAAGACAGAAAAAAAGGAACCCAGAGAACACAAAGTGAGCTCTTGGCTTACATTCTGGCTTCAAGAAGCCTGTTTTACAAAGGAAGCCATGCTACTGTGTGGTTTCTGGTTTGTGGAAGAAAATACTTGATGTATTTTTTGTGAATTAGAGGAAATAAAAGACCCACAGTAGACTGATATGGTGATAACAGGAAAAATGAATAAACAGCACTAAATCTGATGCTGATTCTTAGTGAGTCTGTTGCTGATTTCCTGAGGTTACTCAGCTATTTCTGTGATCTCTTTTCATAGACGAGGTGGATGGATAGACTGAGACAAAGAGTGCAACATGGTCATCGTCCATCACACCTTTGCTTTCTTACAGTGTTAACTTTGCTCTCTTCTATGTGCCAACTGAATGTAATGGAGCATGTCTTGGACACTCAAAATAATGCACTGAAACAACCTGTCCTTTAACAAGTGGAAGTCTTGAACTGAACAGACTGGTTTGTGATGGAGCACTGTTCTTGTGCTTGTTAAATTGCAAATAGAAACAGTGCTGATTGTGTTGGTTGTGGGTTTTTTTTTCCCTAAAGCTAGGAGTTCATAAACATTTCCGATGCAACCTCTCTGTTTAATGATTCTTGCTCTCACACTACAGCTGTTTTAATCAGCAATTAATAAGGTCTCCCTTCTTGATTAAAGGTTCATTTCCATGAAGTATACTGTAGTGATTTAACCCCAGCCTGCAGCTAAGCACTTGCTTACTGTCCTCCACTCCAATGGGACGGGGAGGAGAATCAGAAAGAAGAGTAACTCCATCCCAGCCAAAATCACAACACATGCGTTCATATAATATCTCTGGCACCTCCACATATCCACCTCCACCACATACACTGGCCAACAGCTTCAGCAGTTATACAGTGAAGAATGTGCAGACGAATGAAAAGTGATCACATAAACCTTCCAGCTTCAGCATAACATCACTAAAAACATTGCTCTTGGCTTTGATGTCTGCCAAACAGAACTATACTAGCTAATGTCTTCCCTGCCAATCCCCAAAATAAGGCCTATTAGGAGCCCAAATCTTATAAAAATTTAATTTATGTACCAAACATGATTGCTTGTTAAAAAATACTGTTTTATCATTTTGGATCCAGAGAGAAACACTTCATCTTTGATATAAAGTGTTAACCCTCATCTCTTCTCACCTGCACCGAACAAACCAGTTTGGTCCACCTTTTATTGTTAAATTTAAAACAATCAACATTGTCTGTAGTTTCAGCTTCTGAGGATTCCCTTTCCACTACCCTTCAACATCATTTCGAAGAGCAAAGGGCAAATTTGGCCAGCAGTTCCATGAATGGAAATGTAAAATACCTATAATAAAATCTGAACCTATCCCTTCAACGTCCTGGCCTGCAATTTATTGCAAACAATTTGAGCAGTCTGAGTCTAATGCAGGTTTTAAAAGTCCTGCTATGCTACTTGAGGAGCCCCTCAACTTTATATACCCAAAGAGGGAAAAGAGCTACATTTTGCTGGGATTATGCAGAACTCAATCAAGGTGCAGCAGTAATAACAGTTCTACCCAGATTTGCAATTCTGGCTCCGAGCATTCCAATAAATTACTGTTTCCAAAGCCTTGATGTTTTGTGATTTCACATCTCTCTCAGAGGATTCGAGGTTTTTTTTTTTCCTTCCAAGCTTCAATGTCTGCAGAGAGGAGAGGCTGAGTGGCTGCATGTGAGACGAGGCAGAGAATGGTCCCTCTGGCTACAGCAGGGATACAGTTAAGGGCACAATAATCTCTTTGTCTCAGAGAAGTGATGGAAAAGCTCTGTAATGGAGCAGACGTTCCCTGAACTGTACAGATGTCACATTAATGCCGTACCCAGGTGCACAATGGAAGCTAATTGAGGCAATCGAGCAAAAGATCGGTACATGGCAAAAGATGTCAGTCCGGCGTGCAGAACCCAGGTGTTCTGTGGGAACTAATTGGATCAGGGAGCAAAGGCAAGACGGGGCCTTGACAAGGGAGCCAGAAGGCTTGGGAAGGAGAGACAGCAAAAGGAAGGAATAATTAAATTAAGGAGTTTGGTACAGGAAGGAGAGGGGGCAGTGGTGAAAAAGAGGCACAGCAGCTGGCTTTGGGGCAGTGACTGGGATTTGATGAAGGTCCCACGATGACGTGCAGGATGATGTCTGTTCCTTGTTGAGGCTCCCAATGCTGTTGGTCCTGCCATGGCAGGTGCTCAGTTGCAGCATTTGCAAGTGAATGCCCTCCAGCAGAGCCTGGGGTGGGACTAGGGAGGCAGAGGGACCTGTGCTCTAAGATTCCCATTATTCCCAGCTGAAATCTTTCTTGAGAAATGTCTTGCATATCCAGAGGCAGTCACTGGAGTTGGGGAAGGGTCTAGACAACAAGTTTGATGAGGAGTAGCTGAGGGCCCTGAAGGTGTTTAGTGGGGAAACACAATCTCTCTCTGCAGCTACCCAAAAAGAAGTTGTACTGAGGTGGGAGTCTATCTCTTCTCCCAAGTAATGAGTCATAGGACAAGAGGAAATGGTCTCACATTGTGCCAGGGGAGGTTTAGATTGGAGATTAGGAAGAACTTTTTCAGTGAGAGGGTTGTTAGACACTGGCACGGCTGCCCAGGGAGGTGGTGGAGTCCCCATCCCTGGAGGTATTTCAAAGCCATGTAACTAAAATTCTAAAGGACATGGTGTAGTGGTGGCCTTAGCAGTGTGAGGTAAGTGGTTTGTTCTTTTCCAACCAAACAATTCTATAAGACAAACAGCAATAGCAGTGCTGCCTTTCTGATAGAGAGAGGCTCTCTCTATCCACCCATCCATTGAAGATTATCTTCCTCCATATACAAGCCTGTTGTAAGGCTGCTCAGAGATGCTGTGGGAGTACAGATACGTTGTCCATAGGGGATGTGGAATGCTAAGGGAATGCTAAGGGTATGTGGAATGCTCTTCCCACGTCCAGTACCAACTTGAGGGCATATGGAGTGGCAGTCTGCATCTCTCTTTCGCCAACTTCTTCAACTCTTCAATTTTTGACTTAATCCAGACCCAGGAGTAGTATCTGTTTCTAATAGCATAAGTTTAGCAACCTGAAAGCTTTGCTTCATCAGAATACCATTGTTGTAGGATGTGGTAACACCTGCTTGGAGAATTTGTTTGCAGTCTATGGACCACTATAATTTAACCACTATAATTTTCAGTTCTTTCCAGACTGAGTGTTCACTTCATATATATTAAGCTCTTTTACTGCTTGTTCTTACTGATGTGACATAACAATGATATGAAAATGGTGTCAGTTCTGAGTTTCCTGTGGAATTTGGCTTGTTTTGCCTCCACTCATCTGAAACAGTGACTTTCAAAACTGTAGGCTGTGAAATAAAGACCGATAAGTTTTGTCACCCCCTTCTCTGGTCTTTAACTTGACTCCCAGTCAAAGGCAGAAAGTAAGCTATGAAGTAATCAAGTAATAACTATTCTGTAATGTCCTGGGGAAAACAAAGTGATTTAGACCTCTTATGTTCTGTCTCTTTTATGGCTTTTTATGTTAACAATTGTTTAAAAATAAAATTGAAAAGGCAGAGGGAAGAGTGTTTTAGTTCTCTGAACAGCAGCAGTTAAAAAAAATTAGATTATAGAGCATATGATGACTCATTCTTTTTAAATTGGACTTTTAAGTGATTTCTGACACCTAAATATCAAGGAATACAGGAAATTCTCATTCACTGAAAACATATGGTGGTGCTGCAGTGACTGCAGACCTGTGAAGTGGCCTGGACTCTGTATTTTTAGCCTACTGAAAACACTGGCAAAGGTGAGTTTTCTACTGTTTTATATATGAGTGGTCTTCAGAGGGTAGGATTTCTAACTTTGTTGTTCAGGGAGACACAAAATTATTTCTACTGTTTCCAGTGTGTAATGAATTGAGCTTTTATCTAATTCATAGTAATTTCCATGACACAGTGTCTTGGGTCTTTAGGTGACTCCTTGAGTGTCCATTTTTCCTATATAATTGCCTCTTATCCTCATTTAGATTCTGTAAAGTCAAAATGAGATTAGAAGCTCTGGCTTTAGAAGATCATTTATGTACATTAAGTCAGGGGAAAAAAAAAAACAAACCAAAACCCACCACACGTCACTTTGGCATTGAGCAAGGTCCTAACTGCCATGTGATCACACTGAACAGAATCTGTCCTAAGGTTTATTCTCCCCAGACAGAATGGGCACATAAACTGCTGAACTGAATGGCTCTGCTGGGAGCAGTTAGATGCTTACATCTTTCTGGCAGCATGTGAAGTTCTGTGCTGTCCCTTCAACTGTGTTGGTACAACTGTGTGTGGTGATGCAGTTTAAACCAGGTCTCTGAAATTATCTGGGTTGAAACAAACAACATAGTTTTGCTCTCTGCTTTATTTTATTTATTTTGTATGTTTTTTGATTTGCCCAGACTGTTGTGCAGAGGGGCAGGAATAAGGAAGGGGAGGGGAGGGGAGGGGAGGGGAGGCGAGGCGAGGCGAGGCGAGGCGAGGCGAGGCGAGGCGAGGAAGAGAGAATAGGGTCAATGGGAAAGTCTTTAGGGAAAGAAACTGAAAGAGAGTGTAGATTCATCATTACTTACTTTGCTCTCTTGATAGGCAAGAATTTGAGCTGGGCACATTGGTAAGGGCCAATTCCATTTGAAAAGGAGAAAAGACAGACTGTGACTTCATGTTAGAAGGGAAGGACCAGCACAGGGATATTGCACAGTGCATGCATTTTCCTGACATATATGATGGATTCCCTTTTAATACCCCCAACACTTTGTAATTTGAACTGCTGCCTGCTATTTATTTTACTTTAATCTGTGTCATTTCTCTGTTTTTTATCTTCTTTTTCACTGTCCCTCAGGTTATGTATTTCTAGCCAGGCTCCTATAATATTAGGGAGTCTTTTCAAGAAGGCAGAACTGAGTTTGTGGGGAGGGGAAAGTTCAATAAATTATCCATGCAATTTGTAACTGTCAGAGTGCAAAACACAAAGTACTTTAAAAAAGAGTAAAACAAGGCAAATATTTACATTTACATTCCATACTGGGAACTTGTATTTTAAACTAAAACTAAAGACTTTATCTGAACTGTCAATGTTATAGATGGTGCCTTTATATATATATATCAAGATTTGCATAGTTTTTTATCAAAGTGATGCACTTAGGTGATTTAAAATTCCAGCCTTTTATTTAGGAAGGAGGAAAAGATAATATTTTAAAAGAATGTGAAAAATGGATGGCCTTTATTCAGGACAGTCCATCAATCTGCCATGCATTGGTTTGCCTCGGACATGGGACCTTCTTTTGGTAGTTGTTCAGTATATAGTGTCTACAAGATGGATTCTAGATCTGGTTTTCCGTCTTTCTTTTCAAACTCCTTTTCAAACTCCTTTTAAAGTGTATCCCTACTCCCATGCTTAAGGTACCAGAAATTCTGCACTTGGTGGTGAAAGTCTTGACTCTGGAGTGAACAGACCTTTGGGATGTTAATGGACAACAGCTGAATACGAGCCAGCAGTGTGCTCAGGTGGCCAAGGGCATCCTGGCCTGTGTCAGAAATCCTGTGGCAGCAGGACCAGGACAGGGATTGTCCCCCTGTGCTGGGCCCTGATGAGGCTGCACCTCAAGTGCTGTGTTCAGTTTTGGGTCCTTCACTCCAAGAGGTACACTGAAGGGCTGGAGCATGGCCAGAGCCAGGAACCAGAGGTGGGGAAGGGTCTGGAGAACAAATCTGGAAGGGACAGGCTACAGGGCCTGAGAGTGTTCAGCCTAGAGAAGAGGAGCGACATAGATCATAAAACCATGGAATGGTAGGGGTTGGAAGGGACCTTTAGAGATCATCTAGTTCAACCCCCCTGCAGAAGCAGGCCAGCCTAGATCAGGTCACATAGGAATGAGTCCAAGTGGGTCTTGAAGACCTCCAAGGAAGAAGACTCCACAACCACCCTGGGCAGCCTGACTCATGCTCAGTTTATTATCAACCAGGACTCCCAGGTCTTTCTCTGCAGAGCTACTCCCCAGCAAGTCAACCTCCAGACTGACATAATCACTCTCTATAAATACCTAAATGGATATTGTACAGAGAAGGGAGTCAGTTTCTTCTCCTAAGTGATGAGTGATAGGACAAGAGGAAATAGTCTCAAGATGCAAAAGGGGAGGTTTAGATTGGAGATTAGTAAGAATTTTTTTCCCTGAAAGGGTTATTGGACACTGTCACAGGCTGCCCAGGGAGGTGATGGAGTACCCATCCTCAGAGATAAGTGTAGAGGAGGTGCTGAAGGACATGGTGTAGTGGTGGACTTGGCAATGAGTCAGCAATGTGCCCTCATGGCCAAGAAGGCCAATGACATTCTGGGATGCATCAAGAAGAGTGTGGACAGCAGGTCAAGGAAGTTTTGCTCCCCCTCTACTCTGGCCTTATGAGGCCTCATCTGGACTCTTGTGTCCAGTTCTGGGATCCCCAGCTTAAGAGGCACAGAGAACTGCTGGAGAGAGTCCAGCACAGGGCCACCAAGATGATCAGGGAACTGGAACATCTTCCTTACATGGGAACTGAGGCTGTTTAGTCTAGAGAAGAGAAAACTGAGGGGGGATCTTATTAATATTTACAAATATCTAAGTGATGGGTGTCAGGAGGTTGGGGCAGCACTTTTTTCAGTGGTGTCTAGCAACAGGGCAAGGGGTAATGGGATGAAGCTGGAACACAAAAAGTTCCATTTAAACATAAGGTAAAACCACTTCAAGTGAGGGAGCCCTGGCACACAATATCTAGGAAGGGTATGGAGTCTCCTTCCTTGGAGGTCTTCAAGACCCACCTGGACACATTTTTATTCAAGATGATCTAGGTGGACTTGCTTCTGTAGGGGAGTTAGACTGGATGACCTCTAAAGATCCCTTCCAACCTCTCAATTCTATGATTCTATGATTCTATGATTCTGTGACCATGCACTATAGATGGTGCAAATCTACTGTTGTTCTTCCAAAGTGCAAATTTATCACAGTCTAACTTGATCTGTCAGAACTGCTTTTCCCTGGCCCAACACTGGTTAGGTCATGTGTGTATCCAGTTCAGAGAGCAAGCCAACAAAAATACAATCCATTACTTTTATAGTATTGGATTTCTTATGTCTGAACTCACTGAACTGATTTATTCAGTAAGCTGAGGAACAGAAGGGCTGTTGTAACTGGGGCAGGATATCTGTTTGTGGCAGTTCCAATTTAGCTTATTCTGTTGAGAAGCAGCATCTTTGAACTATCTCAAACTGTTGACATAGAAGATTTTTGCTCTTAAAGTGCCTGTTTCAGTCCCTGGTGTCTCATGTGTGGTGGTTTGTGTAACCACCGGGGAAATGATATTAAGGAGTATTCAATCCAGTGCACTAAAGCATAATAGAATTGGATAGCAGGAAGTTTAGGTCAAATAAATTCAAATGGAAAAGAATGAATTCTGTCAAGGTGTTTAAACACGTTGTAAGCTTACCAAAGAAGGTGGTAAATTCACAGTGGAGCCTTTTTGCCGAGACGAGATGTCTTGCTTAACGATAAGCTATAGTTCAGCCACCAGCAAGTTATTGGGCTTGATAGTGCTCAGTTAGGAAGAAAGAAAGAATAATTCTCTCCGCCACGGTGGGTGAAATCCTCTGGCCTGTGTTAAACAGAAGGTCATGCTTGCAGAAGGCTATGATCAATTCTCTTTTGAGATCTATGAATCTCTGCTGGTAGGTGTTTTAAGGTTGCCATTTGCTATGTGTTTTACTGAATATGGGAAGGGAAGTCCCAGACCTCCACATGTGAAATTGGCTGCACTTGTATTAATCCCTCAAAATTTACCTAGTCTTTAAAGACATACACCTCAGTACAAACAGTAACAAGCTGCAGTGTCATCTAGGCACTCTCAGGCTGCTAGAACCCTAGAATTTGTGTAGTAGTATCGAAGGGTTAAATTCTCTTTCTGAGAAGGAAGTGGCAACTGGACACGGGTTCTTTATAATTGAGGCTTCTGTCCCCCATTACCTGAAGGGGATCTATAGCTTCAGTGTTCTTCCCATCTTAGAGTATTTGATGACAGAAAAAGATGGGTCCACCTCCTCCAAGTGGAGCAAGGAAAAACCCACATTAGATCGGAAAGCAGTGCATCTGAAAGCGGTGGACATATGTGTCCATGGGAAATACAGTTCTGGAAAAGTGACAGTTTCCACCCTTTGACTGATACTCTGCGCTACGTTACTCAGAATTGGGAGTTCAGAGTCCACCTAGCTGGGTTGATGGAGCTTATCTGAAGCACCAGGCTTTCCACAAGCATCAGGTAATGTCCATTGTTTCTGATGAATGTCTAACCTCTCCACTGTCTTCAGGCTTAACTGCAGTCTATTCTCTTCCTGAAGTTCTTCCTGAACTTTGATATGAAGCCAAAATCACTGTTCAAAAACTCTTCTGTTTACTAAGTTAATCTGATATAATTGTTCCAGAGTCTTAGTGGTCCATGGAATGAAATACTAACCCAATGAATACATTCTTTTCCTGTCTCTAGACCCTACTACTGACAGCTTCCTTGTACATTAGTAACACTGGAGGGTCTTCTAGACAGTGTATTGTCCACAGAAATGTGACAGAAATGGATTCCCATGCTCTTTGGCCACTGTGTGTATAGAGCCCTGACAGCTGGATTCAGTTTAGTCATGTAAGAATCTCTGATTTATTTTTTTAGAGGTGAAAATATCTCTTTCTCTGTCACTTACATAGAAGAGTTTATGGTCTCCATCTGAGAGGAAGCTGAAGGCTGCAAATCACAACACAAGGACTTCAGTTTTGTTTTTGAACGATGTAATTCTTAAATTTGAACTGACCATCTTTGGGGTAGGGAAGGGCAGACCAGTACTGCCTCTCTCAAATGCTTATAACTCCTGCTGTTTATTTCTGCTGTGGAGAAATGTGGGTTTTACTACTTGTCACAAGTATTTGAATCCAGTGCAATGGCAATTATGATGCGTTATGGCAGCTTTGGTCATAAGGGGGCAAAATCCTCCATTACTGTCTTTTCCTAGGCAGCAAGCCTCTCATTCGTTGTTCTTGTTTCCTCTTTTTGATGTTCTTATTGAAATTAATCACTTGACAGCAGCAAAAGCTTGCGACTGACCTCCTGTGGTTTAGCTATCTATTGTGGATTTTATTTAATATAATAGTACAAAACCTTCTTGCATTCAAATGTGTTTTGATGTTTAGTTAGGAGGTTCATGAGTTATCATCTCTCTCCTCACACTCGTTCAAGCTAAAGAATTACAGGTCATCCATTCACAGGTATGGTGGCCATCCAGAGTGCTTGTGGCCACTGATATTAAACTAAGCTTGTTCTGCTCCCTAGCCCACGTTGCTGCCTTCCTGTCTCCTGGCAGATAAAGGAAAATCTTATTGACAGCTTTGCACAGAGCCTGTGAGACACACTAAGGCTATGACAATTCTGTCATGCAATATAAATTTTGATCTTGAAATAGTTTTCTCTTTTGTATGTTTGTTAGGCTGTGATCCCTCTGAAACAAAAACCCTGACACAGAGTGAAAACAAATCTTGAGAGTAACCTTCCACTGAAAGATAGGACTCTTTTTCATGGAAATTGGTAGGAAATACTTAAAAACTAGGAATTTAGTCAACGTTAGTAATTCACTGGAGAAACAGGCCTGTGGTCTTGAAACAGATGACAGAAACAGAAGGAGCCTGTTTGACTGGCTTGGACTAGGTGTGTCCTGAAGCCTGGTGAGATGATTTGCAATCTCTGTGATCTACCCAAGTTCACATAGTAAGTGCAGTTTGTCTTGAAGAAACCTGGAGGTCCTTGCCAGAGCCTGACCAAGATGCTCATTCTCTCCTTCCCTGTCCCACTGACACCAATGGGATCTTAAATTGGTTTGGTAACTGAAGCAGTGAAATGCAGACCATTGGGGGTTTTGTCTCAAAATTGTACTACAACTCCAAAACAAATCACTGCAGCTGCTGTCAAATGAAACCTGGCAATCCTGTTTTCTTGCAGGAATGTTGCTGCTATAGACAGGCCCAGAACACAAGTGGGATTGTCATTGTGCCATTTCAAAACCATAATCTGTCTACCCCATCCAATAATAGTGTGATGCAATGACATGTGTGTGTGTTTCCTCTCTTGAGCAATTTTCTTCCTAAGCCTGTTGCTTAACAACTGAAATAACGTGTTTCTTGTGTTCTTTTACATTGCCAATAGATGAAACTAGAGTCCTTATTTGTTTTTTTCATTTATGGTATTTTAAATACCATTATCAGAGTAGGATTGATGATACCTCAATAATTTCCTAACATGAACAGAGATTGGTGATTTAGTAAGTGGATCCTTCTATACTAGAGAACAACAGTTATCCCCAAGCTACAGTGACATGTAGCTAAATCATCAATTCTTGTTTGAGTCCTTAGGGAGATAAAGTGTGGTAATTAAGAACAACCACATCAAACTGTTAATAGTGATGAGAGTTGAGGAGGAACTGTTAAAATCTCACAACAGGAGCTACATTTATTTTTGTCTAAACCAAGACTACACTATTGTCTACTAGATTTCTACCAGGAAAAACTATCAAGGGACTAGCAGAACCACATATGTTGCTTCTTTTACCTGCTGGGTCAGCACCATATAGGTACAACACCGATATTGTCTTTCTGGAAGGAAACTGTTTCTGTTAAATTCAAAGCCAAAGACTATCATCTAGTAATTTAATCTGCTATCAACCTTGTAATTCAATTTCATTATGTATGGTATGAATGCAGTGATTTGACCATTCTGAGTCTATTGATTTACTGATTTAATTTTAATTGTGACCTCAATTTGACCATCACGTTGTTCAGTCTTTAATTGTACTGGAAAAATGCAGTATATTAGCTCACTTGCAGGTGCTCATAAGTGAACATTTGCTTGCTCATCCCTTTAAATAAATCCATTAAAAGTATACAGAACTGTTTTATTCTATCTGCCTGAAATGTGGATCGCATGTTCTAAAGACACAATTAACCTCGAGTGAGAAATTTGCAACTCACTAAGTTATTACCCTGAAAAGTAAAACCAAGCTCTTTTCACCTTATTATGTAAGGCACTGTAAAGCCTTCATTTTCTTGCTGGAGAAAGAATTGCCAAGTAGAGATGAAAAGATAGGATGAAATGAGCAGAAATGCTGAAGTTTGGGGTTTTTCTTCTCTTGTCTCTCAGGATATCTCTCAGGGAATACAGTACTGCTAAGGGCCCATCTGGTGGCACTGTAAGCTGGGGTCTTTATTTCACAAACAGAAAGAAAAACCTTTCACAAGAGGAAAAGGGCAATTCTCACTAATGGAGCTATTCAAGTTGCAGTGGTCAAGTGACATGATGAAGCGTCATTTTAGATGCCTGTACCATCACATTGTCTTCAGTCCCATTCTCAGGATTCTCACAGGTGGGAGTATCTGATTTTTTTATTCATTTCCAGTTAAAGGAAATATCAGATAATAGAAAAATATCCCTTAATTAAATGCCAAAATGTGTGATCATATACAAAGATATGTGTGCATGTGTCTACTTCTTTTCCCTGTAGTGTCATAGTTTTGGTAACACTGAGTCTAATAAACTTATTAGCAATCTTAAGTAGAAATTCAGAAATCTGAAATGCAGATGTGATACATAGATGTATGAAGAAAGCTTTTATTTATTAGTTCTTAATTTATACCTTAAAAGGCATTCAACGTGCTCTTACTTGGAACTGCTTGTAAAGACAGCTTTGCTCTTTCACATTTTATGAATTAGTGATGGGTTAATATATTCCCTCTTCTTGGATGAAATGCATCCCTTTAAAGTTGTTAATAGTGCTGAATTTTTAGTAGCATGACTTGATCCTAATGGATCCTAATGGAGAGATTCAGGTGCGCAAACCTAGATATCCAGGGTCATTTTAGATGGCACAGCCTGTCAAAGATACCTCTTCTGTGCCGCAGGTAGTATGCAAGATGTTTGTGGCATTAACATCCTGTTGGAAAGCATCCTGTTGGGCACCATGTGGAAAACCACATGGGATTATCTCTCCAGGAGTGTTACAAGACCTTGTAAACTCAGGATGCCTCAGTCTTCTAGGGAACCAGTGGAAGAACTGCTCACATCAGAGTCTGCATATGGCATTGGGGTAGGAGCTCCTTCCACTTTCCCCTCCTGGGTGCCTTCTGTCACTTGTTTGATGCTGCCTTTAGTGTTCCTAGGACATTTGGATGAGCTTTATCTCACTAAAATGGCAACAAATATCTCTGCAGAGGGAAGAGAAGGTAACTTCTGCTATTTTATTTGATTAGATTGGTACAACAAAGTCCCAGAATCTGCTCAAGGGAGAGTGAGACCACATGGCTGTCATAGAGGGATAAAGAAGAAAGACAGTATTTTAATAGAATCACAGAATCACAGAATGTTTGGAATTGGAAGGGACTTTTGGAGATCATCTAGTCCAAAACCCTGCTAAAGCAGGGCCACCTAGATCAGGTCACTCAGGAATATATCCAGGCAGGTTTTGAAAATCTCCAGAGAGGAGACTCCATACTGTCCCTGGGACAGGCTGTGCCATGGCTCTATCACTCTCACAGTAAAATAGCTTTTTCTTATGTTTAAATGGAACTTTCTGGGTTCCAGCTTCATTCCATTACCTCTTCTCCTGTTGCTAAATATCATAGAAAACAGTGATGCTCCAACCTCCTGACACCCACCATTTATACATTTACTAATAAGATGACTCTCAGTCTCCTCCAAGCTGAATAGCCTCAGTTCCCACAGCCCTTCCTCATAAGGAAAATGCTCCAGTCCCCTGATCATCTTGGTGACCCTGTGCTGGGCTCCCTCTGGCAGCTTCCTGTCCCTCTGCAGCTGGGGAGCCCAGAACTGGACACAGGACTCCAGATGAGGCCTCACCAGGGCATGGGAGAGGGGAAGCAGAACCTCCCTCGACCTGTTGGCCACACTTTTCTTGATGAATCCCAGGATCCCATGGGCCTTCTTGCCCACAAGGACACGTTGCTGGCTCATGATTAGTTTATTATTAACCAGCAGTCCAAAGATAGGACTCTGTACTTGCCCTTGTTGAACCTCATGAGGTTCCTCTCTGTCCAACTCTCAAGCTGATCAAGATCCTGCTGAATGGTAGCACAGCCTCTGGGGAATCACCCAGTCCTCCCAGTTTGGTGTCATCAGCCAACTTGCTGAGGGTACACTCTGTCCCCTCATCCAGGTCGTTGATGAAGATGTTGAACAAGACTGGCCCCAGAATCGATCCCTGTGGAACTCCACTGGCCACAGGCCTCCAACTCAATTCTGTACCACAGATCACCACCCTCTGGGCTCTGTCATTCAGCCAGCTCTCCATCCTCCTCACTGTTCACTCATCCAAGCCACACTGCCTGAGCTTTCTGATGAGGATGTTGTGGGAGACAGTGTCAAAAGCCTTGCTGAAGTCAAGGTAGATGACATCCACTGTTCTCCCCTCATCTAGCCAGCTGGTTATGCACTCAGAGAAGGCATTAGATTGGTCAAATAGGATTTCCCCTTGTAGAATCCATGTTGACTCCCTCTGATACCCATCTTTCCCTTCATATGTTTAGTCACTACATTCAGGATGAGTTGTTCCATCACCTTTCCATGGATGGACGTGAGGCTGACTGACCTGTAGTTTCTTGGGTTATTCTTACTGCCTTTTTGCAGTCTGGAGTGAGATTGGCCTTTCTCCAGTCCTCAGGCACCTTGCCTGTCCTCCATGAATGATGGAGAATGGCTTAGCAATGACCTCAGCACTCTTGGATGCATCCCATCAGGTCCCATTGACTCTTGAATGTTAAGCTTGGCCAACAAGCTTGGCTTTAACCTCTTCCACTCAGGGCAAGTCCTCTGGTGTCCAGGCCATCCCACCATCCTTGCTGAACTGGGCTTCCTGAGGGCCAGATTTGACTGTAAAGACTAAAGCAAAGAAGGCATTCAGTACTTCGGCCTTCTCTGAATGCTCTGTCACCAGGGCACTCTCTGTGTTCAGCAGTGAGCCCACATTCCTCTAATCTTCCTTTTGCTGCTGATGAACTTGAAAAAAATCTTTTTGTTTTCCTTTGCTTTCTTGGTCAGGTTTAATTCTAATTCTGTTTTCATGCATTTGAATCAGCACCTCTTGTGTCTCCCCTGGGAGGGCTTTGGCACTCTCTCCACCAGGCCAGATGGCTGTTTTCAGGCCCCAAGCCAGCAGCTCTCCCCCAGATTTGACGTGGAAGGCTATTTTTCATCTCCCACAGCATGCTGTATACCCCCTGTGGAGCCACACACCTAACTTTGCACTCATGTGTTTTTTGTTGATGGAATTTGGCTACTGCCATGAGGAGAAGATCCAACATCTTAAAATGCAAGTAGATACCATGGGGCAGTTCCAAAAGTTACAGCAGACTGAACATCAAATTTGAGATGAACACTCATGAAAGTCTTACTATAGTCTTCAACATCTTGTTCAGCCCAGGACTACCTACTTGGCCCTCTTAGGTAGCTTAAGTAATTACATCCTAAAATGCTCCTAGATACTGGGGACATATTTCATTTGTAGTTGCTGTGAAGGTATCATTAAGTTTAGGTCCTGTTCTTAATCAAGCGATTACCTTTTAAAGAAGCCGTAGAGAGGAGTACAATGCCATAGCAATAAAAATAATTAGGGTTGGAAATGGGTCTTTGTTTCTGTCTGGGAATTTGCAGAGGAAATGTGAGTTTTGACATGCACTGTTATTGTCACACTGCATTGATATTCAGACTGATGGTTGCTCAATGAATCTCTCTCTCTTTTTTTCCAGTATAATGTGAGACAAATCTACACAAGATGAGACTATCTACGTGTTCGAAATACAGACTTTCAACCTGATACAGTAGGCAAAGAAGTTTGTAATTGAAAATTAATTCATACTGGAAAGTGTAGTCAATAGACAATTACTGAGATACAGCTTGTGTTTACTGCTTGATGAATTTTACACAAGATTTATAACAACTAAAAGCAATTACCTTTACATGTAAAGAACAGCCTCAAAATATGACACTTACTATAGAAGCCTCCAAACCTTCTTTATATTATGTAAAATAATCACCAACCAAACAGTAATTAAAATAAACTTCTTTGATGTGAAAGTCGGCATGTTATCCATGTCAAAAAAGATTACAGAAAAATCCCCATATTGTCCACAATTCTCAGAACTGTAGAAAAATTACAGTTGGAAAAGACCTTTAAGATCAAGTCCAACCACTAACCTAACACTACTAGGCCCATCACTGAACTAAACCATATGCCTGAGCAACTCATCTATGTGTCTTTGGAACGTCTCCAGGGATGATTACCATCTCCCTGCACAGCCTGTGCCAGTGCTTGATAACCCTCTCGGTGACAAGATCTTCCTAATGTCCAATCTAAACCTCTCCTGGTGCAACTTAAACACATTTCCTCGGGGTCTACCATTCATTACTATAGAAAGAGATCAACCCTCACTTGAGTAATCCTGCACGTGTTCATATGTGACCTGATCTAGGTGAACCTGCTTCTGCAGGGGAATTGGACTAGATGATCTCTAAAGGTCCCTTCCAACCCTACCATTCTGTGATTCTATGATTCTCTTCTCTAGGCTTAACATCCCCAGCTCCCTCAGCCACTCATAGAATCATTTCATCTGGAGGAGACCTCTAAGATTATCGAGTTCAGCCTTTGTTCCAGCCCTATCAACCACTAGACCATTTCCTTAAGTGCAACATCCACCTGTCTCTTAAACACCTCCAAGGACGGTGACTCCAGTATCTCCCTGGGCAGCCCATTCCAATGCCTGACAACCCTTGCAGGAAAGGAATTCCTCCTCATATCCAGCCTGAATCTCCTCTGGTGCAACTTGAGGCCATTTCCTCTTGTTCTATTGTTTGTTACTAGAGAGAACAGACAGGCTTCTGCCTCGCTACAACTTCCTTTCAAGTAGCTGTAAAGAGAGAAATAAAATCTCCCCTGAGCCTTCTTTTCTCCAGGCTAAACAGCCCCAGATCCCTCAGCCATTCCTCATATAATACATGCTCCAAGTTCTTTCCTAGCTTGGTAGCCTGCCTCTGGATCCTCTCCAGCACCTCAATGTCCTTCTTGTAGAGAGAAGCTCAAAACTGGACACAGTATTTGAGGTTCAGACTCACCAAAGCTGCGTACGGGACAATGATCACGTCCCTGCTCCTGCTGACAACTCTGTTCCTGATCCAGTCCAGGATGCCCTTGGCCTTCTTGGCCACCTGGGCACACTGCTGGTTCATCTTCAGCCCTGTCAACCAACACTGCCAGCTCCCTCTCTGCCTGGCAGCTCTCCAGTCATTCCTGCCCAAGCCTGTAGCACTGCTGGGGGTTGTTGTGGGCCAAGTGCATTACCCAGCACTTGACCTTGGCCCATTGATCCAGCCTAGCCAGGGCCCTCTGAAGAGCCTCCTTGTTCTCAAGCAGGTCTATGCACCTGCCCAGCTTGGTGACATCTGACACCCACTTTTTACATATTTGTAAACATTAATGAGGTCACCCCTCAGTCTCCTCCAAGCTAAAGAGCCCCAGCTCCCTCAGCCTTTCATCATAAGAGAGATGCTCCATTCCTTTCATCATCTTGGTGGCCCTGTGCTGATCTCTTCTCCAGCAGCTCCCTGTCCTTCTGGAACTGAGAGGCCTAGGACTGAACACAATATTCCAGATGTGATCTCATGAGGGCAGAGTAGAGGGGGAGGAGAACCTCTCGACCTACTAACTACAGCGCTTTTAATCCACCTCAGCATGCCATTGGCCTTCTTGGCCACGAGGGCACATTTCTGAGTCATGGTCATCCTGCTGCCCACCATGACTTCCAGGTCCTTTTCCCCTACACTACTCTCTAAGAGTTCATTCCACAGCCTGTACTGGCACATGGAGTGATTCTTTGTCAGATACAAGACTCTTACACTTGCCCTTGTTGAATTTCATTAGATTTCTCCCTGCCCAACCCTCCAGCCTGTTCAGGTGTCATTGAATGGCAGCAAGGCCTTCTGCTGTGTCAGTCACTCCTCCCAGTCTAGTATTGTCAGCAAACTTGCTGAAACTTCCTGAGAACTTTGCTGAGAAGTGGGATCAGAATGTGATATGGAAGGCACATGCAATGGGCTGTAAAATACAAAAAGTGAGATAGGATAAAGTAGTAGCTGCCTTTTTTTTTTTTCCTTTAAAATCTTTGAAATTAAATCTATGTACTTTGGTCTTTTGCTGAGTTAATACTGTTATGATATTAACTCACTCATTTTATCCCAAAATGGACAGAATGGAACAGAATGAAATATCCAAAATTGGGGATATGAAAATTATCTTTTTTGTTAGTAATTGTTATAATTAACTTCTATTAGATATTCATTTTGTTTTCTTCTTTTTTCCCTTTTTTTTTAAAAAAAAAACAAAGAAGATCAATATGTGAAAAAGTATTTCATGCCTTAAGATAATGAAGATCTCCAGTCTGAAATTCTGTGTGTACGTTGTGGTTGCAGAGGAGTTTTGACTCCATGCACATGTGCAGGGAAGAGAAATGATGAGAATTTGCAAATTAGTTATAGAGAGAGAACTAAGTGTGCATGAGTGGAAATTTTCCTCTGATCTTCCCTCTGCAAATTACTTCTGAGATTTAAAGAGTAATTAAAAAGAATTTTTCAAAAGCCACAATATTTATTGGTCAATGAGTCTAGAGCTTGACGTTTGTGCTGCTTTTTTTGGAGCTGCAGTAATCTTTTGTTTTATTTTAAGTACTCGTAAGACATCTTTAGCTACTGCACTGAACAGAAGTTAGTACTGAAGTGACCCAGGATTGGGAAAAATGTGCTCAAGGAAGGTGCAGGCTCCTGTGATTGCCTTCAGAGCAGCATGTCACTGGGCTCAGTGGGATGAGTTTTTCTTTGTGGGACCTAAACAATATCCCCAGGGCTTCACCTCTATTCATCTTCCACACTTGGGCTTCCTGAGTAAGGGTAGTAGTAGCAGTATTTAGCGTCAGACAGGCAGACAAACACCCTGCTGTTGCAGCCCCTTCCTGAGCTTCAAATCTGAAAGCAAAATGTAGTGATGTCCAATTACAGGATATAGGTTAACAAGGGAAGATTTTTATGTTTGGGTGTAACTGGGGACTGCCACAGCTAGAGTGACAGCAGTAGGACCAGACCTCTTGTGAAAGGATACAGTAATCCTATGATGGTCTGTTTGCTTCTTTTTCATGGGCAAGGGAGGATCTAGGACTCAATGGCAGAACAGATTTGCTCCTTTGTGAATGGCTTTGGCACAAAAGGCACAATGTGTGTGTGGGATATAATGCACAGACCTCTTGGGTGACTTCTCAGCACTTGTTTATATGTCATTATTTTGGCAATGTGAAAATGAGCCTACTCTCTTGAGAAGAACTGTTTCTATTACTCTAACAGGTTAGAGCAGAAGACTAGCAAATAGCTGTGTGGTTTTTATGATTCTATAATTATTAAGAATGTGGGACATCCAGGAGCCTAATTTTTTATAGCAAGTCCCACTCAATTGAGCAGCCAGAGAGTACTTTTTGATTTCAGTTTGACAGATGGATCAAATATGGTGTGAGCTACATGGAACCCAGTGGGACCTGGGCAGGTATCTGCATCTGATGTATCCCGTGTAATGTGGTGTCACTGAGAGCATCAGTTCTGGATACTGCACAGACAGGTTCAAAGAAACTTCCTTTCAAAACACGACTCTCAACATGATCAAGGAGCTACTTCCCTTCATATGGTTATAAAATTCAAAGCACAGATGGACGCTTCAATAGTTTAAGCTACCTTTATTGTCACTCAGTTGAAGGCAGATGGAGAGCATTTGAGGTGTGTATCACAAATGCTGGTCTTGTTATTCTCTAGTCATCTGCAAATGGCCTTTCCTGGAATCAAGTGTGTGGTGTGTACTCCTCTAGATAGTATAAAATCATGTTTCAGACTACTTATGTCTTGCCCCAAAATGTGCTCAATCTCAGGTGTTCCTGATAAGATGTCTACAACCATGCCTCAGGGAGAACTACTTTTCAAATATTTCCCTTTTATACAGATAAACTCCATTCTTACTACTGTTTTACTGAAAACCCAGTTACTTGGAATTTCTCCAAGAGAGATCATAGTGCTGGTGGTAACTGCAGTGTCAGAAATTGTACTTGCTGGGCCTGAAAAATACCACATGTGCAGAAGAGATTTTGGAAGCCCCATTTCTGAAGCTCCATATCCAGTTAGAGCGTGCCCCCATGGCTGGCTCTCCTTTTCGTACTGTCCTTCAGAGGAATGGAGCCAGCTTCTTCCCAGGATGGCTGAGGCTGAGATGTAATTTACCCTGCCATGATTGTTTCTTGGTGTGAAAATTTAGTTTGCAGGAAAGAAAAAACATATATGACAGATAACCTTAACATAAAGAAAAGACAGTAAACTAAACCCTCAGCTTATCTCAGTTTTTACAGATCTTGATACTGCAGCTTGATTATTCTTCCAAGAGTGTATTTCATGATTGTTTCTGAACCTAGTAACTTCCCAACAAAATGGAGAACTTTACAACTATAATTTCATTAAGGAGTGCTGCTTCTATTTGATAGCTTCTGCTAGGAAAAGAGCTTTACAAGATTAGTGTCCCTCTGAGCAATTAAGTAGCAGGGTCCCCTAATCTCTGAAGTCATACTCAAAACAAATAGCATTAGTAGATGTTGCTTCTCTGGGATCATAACAATTATTTATTGCTTTCAATAAGTCTGTGTTTGCTTGGTTCTGTCAGGATATCTTTTTGTAGTAGAGTCAACAGGAGTAATTCTAACAGTTAGTGGAACTGATAAGGTAAAATCAGAATTATGACCAATGTATTTTTTATTTTCTTGTGTGATGGAGGAAAAAGAGACTAGAAAAAACTCTGGGGAACTTCAAACCATGTGGTTTTCTATCTCTTTCATAAAACAAAAATACAAAACCACCCTGTTGTTTTAAAGTCACAAGTTTATAAAGCTTCTCTTTATAAAATAGTTTTATAGTGAACTTGCACTTTTCAAGGTATTACAGGATGGAAAAAACACACGTTTCATGGTTTTGGTTTGGTTTTCATCACCTGTAACATAGGTCAGGGTGCAGCTGTGATCAAGAGGATGGGAAGGAGAGTACAGCGCAGGGCCACCAAGATGATCAGGGGACTGGAACATCTTTCATATGAGGAAAGACTGCGGGAACTGGGACCATTTAGTCTGGAGGAGACTGTGGAGATCTTATTAACATTTATAAATATCTAAAGAGTGGGTGTCAGGAGGCTGGGACTACTTTTTTCTATAGTATCTAGCAACAAGACAAGGGGTAATGGGATGAAGCTGGTACACAAAAAATTCCACTTAAACATAAAAAAATCCTATTTCACTGTGAGGGTGAGGGAGCCCTGGCACAGGCTGCCCAGAGGAGTTGTGGAGTCTCCTTCCTTGGAGGTCTTCCAGACCTGCCTGGATATGTTCCTATGTGACTTGATCTAGGTGAACCTGCTTCTGCAGGGGGGGTTGGACTAGACGATCTCTAAAGATCTCTTTCAACCTCTACCATTCTATGATTCTGTGATTCTACGACCCAGCAAGGCTGTTTTCCCTCTTGCACAGGTTAGAGTAGATGCCTATAAGAAAGCAGACTGTAATGTCTCACATCAATTGTTTGTCATATGATGATATGTTTGGTCAGGAGGGGCATATTAGAACTTGAGAGGGGCAGTCTCTCCAACAGTTGCTGGAAGTGTAGTGTAGCCTGAATGATGAAGCAAGTCACAAATACATATTTTAGAAACCAATAATCTTCTGTCCATGTTCTCAAGCAGGCAGGGGTACCTCTCCAGCTCTGTGATTTTTTGCGCTGGAGAGTTATACCGCTATTTGTATCCAGTTTTACTTGATCGAGATGCTTGGTAACCTCACCTGTTCTGTAAGGAAAAGTGTTAGCAATTGTTTTGTTTTGATTGCCTTTGCCTCTTGGAGCCACATGGTGGCAGTCATTAGCATAACAAAATTACAGGGACAGCCATTCGTGTTTGTGTGTGATTATGATAGATATTAGGAATAATTTCTTAGGGTCAGCTGCTCATTCTCTGCTTCATTGTACTTGATGTGGTAACTGTCTTCTGTACACACTGATTTTGGCTGGAACATCTTTCATACAAGGAAAGGATGCAGGAACTGGAGCTGCTGAGTCTAGAAAAGAGGAGATTGAGAGGAGATCTTATTAACATTTACAAATATCTAAAAAGTGGCTGTCAGGAGGTTCAGATATCTCTTTTTTTCTACAGTAGCTAGCAACAGGACAAGGGGCAATTGGACACAAGAAGTTCCACTTAAACATCAGAAAAAACTATTTCACTGTGAGAGTGAGGGAGCACTGGCACAGGCTGCCCAGAGGGATTGTGGAGTCTCCTTCCTTGGAGGTCTCCAAGACCCACCTCGACATGTTCCTAAGCAACCTGATCCAGGTGATCCTGCTTCTGCAGGGGGGTTGGACTAGATGATCTCTAAAGGTCCCTTCCAACCCCTACCAAATCCGTTTGCCTGGATTTCTGTAGCCTTACAAAGCCTCCACCAGCTTCTGAAAGCTCTTCATGAAAAGCCAGTTCCTCATCAGTCATCACACACACTGGGTGAAGCCAGGCTGTTCTTGAAGAGTAGAAATAAAGGTTAAAAATATTTTCAGAACCATCATGCTAAGTTATATTCATGATACAGGCTTCAAAAATTGTAAGTTTGTTTTGTATGACACTTGGCTAATACTTGAATGTAGTCTACATACTTCCATGCAAATTATGTTGTCCTGGAAACTGCATGTGCAGAAGTGGACAACCATTATCATAAGCACAATCTTCTAAAACATCAGGTTATCAGGGAGAGGGGATTTCTCATTGAATAACTATTCTAGCCTTGCCCTCTCAGTACTAAATCTCAAGGGAAAGATACTCTACATCACACTCCCTCCACAAAACCCCCAAAAAGTCCTTCAAAAAATGAGTCTGTGAACTGTAATTCAAAACTGCACTGGTCTGGGCTTAGGAGAAATGTTGGCTTAAGGTGTGTTTCAGTCTCCTCCTCCATCCCTTTGCCATCTCCTACCTTTCCCTAAGGTGATAAGTCACCTGCTTTTACTCTCCATATAGGAGACAATTGCCTCATCACTGTTTTCCCTGTGAACTCTTATTTTTGCTTTACAGATACCATCAATGTTTTCTCTTGGATGATTTAACTAATTACCATATCAAGTTTAACTCAGAGCAATTATTCTTAGTCTGAATTTAACACTGACAGTTGCTGCTTCTCTTTCAGACCAAAACAAGAGCTTATGTGTTAGAATGCTTGACTTTCTCCATCTGTACCAGATACTATGTTTTCCTAAGCCCTCACTAGCCCTTAGAAACACACAAGGGCTCTAGGACTGTCCTTCTGAGTCCTGTGTTTCATGCCCTGGGGATTAGGGAAGGCATTTTAAATGCAATTATTTGATATCGTGATTTCAAATGAATAAATTACTGTTCCCTGTTCAAGTCCAGCCCCAATCTTGATGAAAAGAACAAAGACCTTTTTTGCAAAGTGGCTGTGCCTCAGAAGTATTGGACTACGGGTCTATGAGGCTAAATGGTTAAATAGTGCCTAAGGGGCCGCAGACAGATGTGACTTACTCCTCTCTGAAGACTAGACTGGTCTTTCTTATTTGCAGACATTGAGCTCACTGTCCATGCAGCAAATACTATCTTTTCACTGCAGATTTTCTACATCTTATTTGCAACGGGAAGAAAATTTTGTGAGTTTTTTTTTTAAAGCAAGTGATAGTAAACAGAGAACTGCACAAACTGAGGTAGAGGAACCCAAGAACCTCCTGTAACCAATGAAAGTGGAATACACTGAATTGGTTACTCCTGAAACCATCAACGTAGAAGGATTAGGCCATTGTCCCTCCTGTGAACTCCAACAAAGGGAGACAATAAAAAAATTCTCCCCACAAACCTCTCAGTCCAAAGGGTACAAGAGACTGTGTTGCCTCATATTGCCTGCAAGGTTATAGCCCCTACTGTAGAGTGTGAGGAAAATTTGAAGGCTGAGTAAAATGTATGGTGACAAGTCTAAAGGAGTGCATGAGCATGATTTACTAAAGGGAGGTTTAGAGGCAGTTACAAAGGTGGAGAAACAGAGGTCTGAGAGAGATTGACAGGAACAAAGCATGGGAAAATATAAGGAAAAGGAGATAAAAGGGGCCAGTCAATGCAAGTAGGTAACTGACTAGCACCCTTGCCCTGTGCTCGTCCTCTGTCCTTATAAAATGCTACTTCTGACTGTATTTTGTATGGGTATGCTCTCAAAAAATATGTATATGAAACTAGTGAACTTCAGGCTGGACTGGTCAGTAGCAGGATAAGAGATCTGAGTATAGACCTTGATGCACAACCACGAGCCTCAGAGGTTCAAGGGTTCAGGTGTCAGCAGTTGACTGCGGTCAGAGGACTGAAGCAGCTCAGCTCTCAGGGGCTGGAGTGGCAGAAACTCCTTTGTATCCAATAGCTCACCAACTCAGTAGCCTCTCAGCAACTTAATTTCTCAGTAGTAGTTCCCTCCTTTCTTTTTCAAGGAAGAAAAATTATGGAGGAGAGGCTTTTCTGGAAAAACAATGTCTTTCAGGCTGAATGGCTTTATTAACTGTGAGGTAGTCTATCTGATACTGTGCTGCTACATCCTACCCATCCTGGAGAGGAATTTGCCTCCACAATTGAAGTTTACTGAAAGGTTTATATGGAGCTGTGTGCTGTGATTTCTGTCAAGTTTAATGGTGTTTAAAATATAACTGTTCCAATAGCAAGGTGCTGCTCAGTGAATTTTATGCTGAGAGTTTCTATTAAATCCCTATAAACAGATGTATCTGCAATCACTGTGGCTGTCTTTTGTGTCATCAACTTAAGTACCAGTAAGATTAAAAGTGCTGTAGAACTGAGGAACTGGAAAAATCTGCAGGAGCTCATTTAGTTGTCTGGGCAGAGGACTGGTCCAACCTCCATGAGAGGGTACAGGTTTACAAAATACCTTCTTTGGAATGTCTTTTCATACTATTTGGGAAATAAATTATTTCATAGAATTCTGACCTGAATTAACAAAAGGAACTACACTTGAAGCTAGGTCTATGTAAAACAAGCAATTGCAGTGGTTTTAGAGATTCTGATTGTGCATTAAGAGTTCTTCAGAATGGGCTGTCCAAAGTCAACACCTAGATCCTAATGTGTAGACACATAGCCATGATTAGTGTTTAATGGGAGCTCAAGTCATGATTTTGATGTCTCCATTTAAACTCAAAAGCAAGCATTTTAAAAGTGCTGGGCACAAACCAGATTGTACAAAAATCAACTTGGAAAATCCATCTCTTCTCTACATTGTGCTATTCTTTCCCCTGCTCTGCTTGTTTTTTAGACAGGAAAAGTAAATTGTATTTATCAGGACACCATCACGTATGTAGCTCATGAAAACCCACAGATATAGATTATAGGAGAAGACAAAGGCAGCAGGAAATTTCAAGCAATCATGCAATAGAGACATAGTCTGAAGCAATCAACTGATGACCCTCCTTCATGCACCTCACATGCATGCACATAATGTAATACATGCTTCAGCACAGCTGGGATTTATCAGAAAATATCAGAAACCTTGTTCCACATCAGTAAAATGGCAGGATGGGTAGGTATGGCAGGACTCTGCATCTCTGCAGAGTTTACCAGTGTAAATTTTCAGCTGGTAGTAGGAAATCCTTCATGGAAGGGAGGAAGGGAGGAAGGAAGAAAAGGAAGGAAGAAAGGAAGTGTCCTGGTTTGGGCTAGGATAGAGTTAACTTTTCTGAGGAAGTAGGAAGGGGCACAGCATGGGCAGCTGACCTGGGCTGGCCAACAGGTATTTGATGCCATCCTGACATCATGACCAGTACATATAGACAGGGAACTAGCCAGGGGAGGAGCTGAGGAACCGCAGGCTCAGCTGCCGGTTGGGAGCGGTCGTGTTGGGTCCCGGGTGGTGAGCAGCTGCGGCACACACCATTCCTTTTGTATATCCCCTCATTTACTGTTAAAACTATTTTTTTCTGAACTTGTTTCTTCTTATTGTTGTTCTATTAAACTGTTCTTATTTCAACCCACGTGGCTTTTTCCCCTTTTTCTCTGGTTCCCCTCCCCGCTCCACCAGGAGAGGGAGGAGTGAGCAAGCACCCTCATGGCTCTTTGTCCCCAGCTGGACAAAACCATGACAGGAAGGAAGGAAGGAAGGAAGGAAGGAAGGAAGGAAGGAAGGAAGGAAGGAAGGAAGGAAGGAAGGAAGGGAGGAAGATGTTTCTACTAGATTTGTCAGAGGAAAGTTTTCTATTGTAAATCTCATACATGGCTCCAACTCTGTGAGCATGAAGAAAGACACCAACCAGTCAGCAGAAAGATCTGAAGATAACAAATGCACATAACCCTGTGGCCTTACACTACAGCACTGGCATTATTAGAACCAATGTATGGGCTTTGTGATGAGTTTGCACTCCAGAACAGAGTCTTGTCCAACCTGCTCTGAGCTTTCCTTGACCTTCCTGCAGCTTTGTGTCACTTGGTTTAACTGTAACTTCAATTGTTCAAAAAGTTATTTGTGGCTAAACACCATAACATCTTCTTTTACTTTTGTTTACCTTTGTGTGGTGCCACTAAGGTTTGGGAATCTAAAATATGAGGATATAGAAGTGGGGACACAGATTATGGTGTTAGGGGGCTGGGACTGAAGACCATATGCCTATAAACTGTTCACCAATGGTTAAAGAGATGCAGATCTACAGATAGACAAAAATGGGTTTAGGGCTAACACAAAAATTATTAATTTTTGTCCCTCTAATCAAGGCAGAATTTTCCTCACCAGTGGTAACTCAACTATGTTATAGAGACAATAAATAACCCAGAAAGTGGTCTCTAATAGATCTTCAAAATCATAGTAACCCATCCTCCTCCTTCTATATGTTTTGCACGTAAAAATTCTAGTACTAAGAATATGTAATATTGCAGGAAAAATTTTGAGCCGTAACAGTAGTCACACATTTGGAATCTTTGGTAAAGATATTGATGCCTTACCACATGCTGTTATGCTACCCCTTCTCTGTCATATAATGCAGAAACATCTAAGATGGATGATGTCTTATTTAAAATTATTTCCAGAGAGCTGAAGTTCAATGAGTTTAATGACAAACCGATGTATTTAATAATGGTCCACAAGAATCACTAGATGTTTCAAAGCTGTCTTTTTTTTTTTTTCTTTGCAGATATTCAGGTTGTGTTTGTATGTGTATATGTGTGTGCATTTCTTTTTTCCTTTTCTTCATTCTGTAACTTTTTGGGAGAAGAGAGAAAATATCTTATTGTAAATGTCATCAACTTGAGATAAAATGTAAAATCAAAAAATGTAAATGAAAAACTCAAATATTTAAAAAATTACTTAAATAGTTTGTAAACATGTTTATTTTCCCTTTTCTTTGTCTTCAGTTTAAGATAATTTGTGATTAGATTTATTCCACTCATCCCAAATGGTAAACATGGGGTCATATCTGTTAAAAAAAACCCCAAACCCCAGGGATCTAATCTGATGGTTAATCCGATTAGGTTGGCCAGGCTTTATCTAAAAACCCTGTGCCATCAGAACATGCAGTGCTTTCACCATTACTCAGAGTCTGGATTAATTTCATCCATTTCTGTTTCTTCTAGGAATTCAGCAATGCCCTTTATAACAAAGCTGTTTTCATCTCTGTGGTGTTGCTATATACATATTGGCCTTTGATAATACAATCTTGTTTCCTGGATGGTCTGCATCCATTTGAAAGGGGTGTTCTGATTTAATTACAGACTGTGACTGTGCATGCTCTAGATGGTTATGTCCAAAACCACAGAGCTCTAAGTTTCCCTCATGTCTCCCAAAATGAAACACATTGTTTTTCAAGTTTACAGGTTGAGTTGAAGTTCTCAATTGCACAATCTCATTTGCAGTTACGTTTTTGTCTGAAACTAGCTGATGCTCAACTCCGAGGAGGGGTAGGAGAAGCAGTGCTTCTGAAGTGCTCCCCCTGGAAGTATGGAAGATGTTTGCTAGTGTCTGGGAGCAACATAAAAAATGGCATTTTCTTCTTAGGGAAAAAAAAAAAGAAAAGTAAAAATCAATATATAGAAATTAATGTGCCTTTGTGAGATTCAAAACAGATGGGAAAAGGTCAAGGATTCTTTGTTGCTAAGTGCGTTTCTATGACAACTGCAATGTGTATGCTATGAGTGAGCAGTCATTTGTTCCAGCTGCTGGATCATTAAAGGGGCAGCATTTCACAGAATCACAGAATGATGGAGATTGGAAGGGACCTCTAGAGATCACCCAGACCAAGCCACTGCTAAAGCAGGTCCACTTAGATCAGGTCACACAGGAACATGTCCAGGCAGGTTTGGAAACCTCCAGAGAAGGAGCCTCCACGCCCTCCCTGGGCAGCCTATGCCAGAGCTCCTTCCCTGAACAATAAAATTTCTCCTCATGTTCCAGTGGAACTTCCTGTGTTCCAGTTTGTGTCTGTTACCCCTTGTCCTGACACTGGACACTATAGGAAAAAGGCTGGTCCCATCCTCTCAAAACCTTCTTTTTAGGTATAGATGAGCATTGATAAGGTCCCTCCTTAGTCTTCTCCAGGCTAAATAGCCCCAGCTCTCACAGCCTTTCCTCATCAGAGAGATGTTCCAGTCCCCTTATTCTTTTGGTAGCCCAGCGCTGGACTCTCTCCAGCAGTTCCTTGTCTCTCTTGAGCCGAGGAGCTCAGAATTGGACACAGGATGCTAGATGAGGTCTCATCAGGGCAGAGCAGAGGGGAAGCAGAACCTCCCTTGACCTTCTGGCCATACTCTTCTTGATGCATCCCAGGATGTCATTGGCCGTCTTGGCCATGAGGGCATATTGCTACTCATGTGTAGTTTGCTGAATACCAGCACTCCCAGGTCTCTCTGTGCAGAGCTGCTCTGCAGCGGGTTAGTCCTCAGCCTGTCTTGGTGCATGGGGTTGTTCCTCCCCAGGTGCAGGACTACTCTTGCCATTTTTGAACCTCATGAGATGTCTCTCTTCCCAACTCAAGCTGGTTGCTTCTTGCAACACTGAGATTGTTATTCATGGCTTATTTACTTTTTCTTTACCTCTCTTTAAACCAAGGTTCAACAGGTAAGACTCCATGAATACATGAAAGCTTCAGTCAATGGCAGCATGCTATAGCATAGGTCTGGATGAGTCTGTATTGCGTATTTGGTGCTTTAGAGGATGCTGGGTTAGCTTAGTAAAGAGATTGGAGAGATTAATTTAGATCCAACAAGGAAATTAAATCTCTACACTCATGGTGAGATATTCTGTGATGCTGGGCTGTGTTGGACGTGTTTCTGTAGAACTGGTGGCATGACTTGAGAGACACAAGACATATCTGTCCATGCATCTGTGGCATCAAATAATATTGTGTGCAAAGACTTACAGAATGTTTAGATATTGCCTTAGAAAAAGTTAATCAGCTTGAGTAATGATAGGAAACTACTCCTTTTTATCACACATTGAAATGAGAGGATTGAAAGCTGCCATCATGACCTTGTAAATTGCTTCAGCTGCATGGCAATCTGGTCAAAGGAGTACAGATTTTATTGTTCATAGGAGAGAATTTTGTGAAATCTTTTTATTCACCTCATTTTACTTTTTTTTAACCTTTTTTTTTTGTTGTTGTTAAAAAAAAAAAACTGCTGAAAGAGAGTTGATGCAGGATTGATACACATTTCCAGACACAGTGAAGAACATAGAATCAAAGAATGGTAGGGGTTGGAAGGGACCTTTAGAGATCATCTAGTCCAACCCCCCTGCAGAAGCAGATTCACCTAGATCAGGTCACATAGGAACATGTCCAGGCGGGTCTTGAAGTCCTCCAAGGAAGGAGACTCCACAACCACTCTGGGCAGCCTGTTCCACTGCTCTGTCATCCTCACAGTGAAATAGTTTTTTCTTATGTTTTTCTTATGTTTAAGTGGAACTTTTTGTGTTCCAGCTTCATCCCAAACAACATGTTGGTTAATATTTCTGTTCTGTCAATTATGCACCTGGAAAATTGATGACTTCAAAGTCTTTGAACTTATCAGTCACTTCTGGTGGAACATACACCCCTCTGTCTCCTCTGTACTGGGGTACAGTGTCCCAGCTGACATCCAGAAAAGGCCTCTCTAACTTTCAGTATGGCATTTTGTTGGCTCCTGTCTCCTTGTGAAGTTTGATGTTCTTTAATAAGGACTTTTTTTTTTTTTCTCCTACATCAACACAATAGAAAACATCAACTTCTACGTATTGTTTAAAAGAAAAGAGAAAAACAGAGTCTGAAAGAAAATTCAATGTCTGTTGGGACTGATTATTCCTCTGAACTGGTATCTTCTTTATCACCTTGTGTTGGAATGGAAATGTTTTTCATAGGTAACGGCTTGATAAGATTTTCTTTGGAACACTATACAAGTCCATTACCCCTAAGAAATTAAGAGTAAATGATGTCTGGGTAAAACTTTATGCAGGAAATATGAAGAATCTCTGAACTTTCATGTTAGTAGACATAACAGTCCATTTGCTTGCAGAAGAACTTGTTGTAAGAGAAGACAGATAAATTGTTCTATCGCCATGTCTTGCTTTGGCCAAGAAGCAGAGTGAAGTGTTATTCAGGTGGGAAGTGGAAAGTGCAGTAAAACCAAGCCTTCAGTATCAGAAAGCCAGGTCTTAATACAAGTTGTCTAACAGCTCTGTTTTTTTTTTCTGTATTCTGACAGTCTTTCTCTTCTGTGCTGATTTTTTTTCTTATGTTTACTTTGCTGCAGCTGGTGGAAGAAGAACAAAGCAAAACGGCTGCATTGTGCCTTGGATCCTGTCCATTTTGCTCTGCTTCACCAGATGGAGTGATAATGGACTCTGTTATTCAGATCTTGTTTTGTTCTTTGAGAAATATGGAGAGGGAGGTATTTATTAAATTCAGAAGAGAGTGGCAGGAAAAAGGCATTCTGTGAATTGAGTGTTCCTCAGTGATTTAGCATCTATGTGGCTGACTGTCTTCCTGGAAGAGTGGGCTCAGCTGCCCTCTGCATCACAGCTCTTTATCCCTAGGTTTAGGCTTTTCACAGCCAGCTGTAATGTAAATTTCTCCATGCCAGCTCATATCATTTTAATTGATATGAGCTGAAAGAAGAGTTTATTTAGTACTTTATGGCCTACTTTACTAGTGAAATAATTCTGTAAGTGGTTTCATCTTGGTGTCTATGCTTGTGGAGACAGAGATCTGGACTTTCATCTGCTCCAAACTGAGTACAGACAGTATGATGTTGGACTGAAATGTTGCAAGAGTTATTCCTGTACTGGGTCACTTGCATTTGTGGGAAGGGAACTAGAAGTTTTGGGAAAAGAAGTGTGATGGTGGATATGAGTGCAGAGACTACAGTTTAGAGAGGATTGGAACAAGTTGTACAAAGGTACAGAGATTAGATGAATGCTGATGCACTGCTGTCTTGGTGCACCTCAGATTAGCTGTCTCAGATTAGCTACCTGAAAGGAATGGCAGAGAAAAGGTGATGGGATGAAATGAGACTAAAATGTCAGTTTTGAAAAAAGAAAAAAAGCAGAATTGGGAGAATCCTCCAGAGGATGCTGATTTCCAAAGCCTTGAAGATGAAGTCAAGTTCCTGAGTTTTGTCATCTGCTCAAATAAAAAAGTCTCATTTTCATGTAGGTATATCCAGAAAGGTAAGGCAGCAGTTTATTATTTCTATCAGTTATTGCTCTACTTAAAGTATGTTACATGGCATAGTCCTGTGAGAGAAGCCAACCATGCCCCATTTTGGAGTTACTGAATCTGATGATTGGCTTCCTTTAAAAAACATGGAAGCACTTTTAATTTTCCTCCGTTCCTTTTACATATACCAATGACACAAAATCTTGATTAGAGTGTGTAAATGTGTTACCCTCACGATAGCATTCAAATACCTCACCAGTAGTGACATCCGTCACCACTTTGTGCTTTAGGAGAGCTAGGCAAAAAAAGCATGTTTATATTGTTCTCAGTGTAGCCTAGATACATGTCAGTTAGCTGGATATGAGTTGCTCGAGCCACATGCAATCTACGTGTTTTCCTGTGTCACCATTCACAAGGTGCTGAGCTTTGAGCTGTACATGTAGAAGACAGGACAACGAGGATAAAGTTTGTCTGAAATCTTACTCTTAATGGCAAAAAGTTAAGGTTTAAAACATGTTAATTTTCATTCTTTTATTGTGCGTTCGATTACAACTTGTTCTCAAAATGTGCCTGTTGACCGAGAACTGCTGATATTCACACACATTACAGAATCACAGATTGTAGAATGATGGGGATTGGAAGGAACCTCTAGAGATCAGTCAGTCCACTCCCCTGCTAAATCAAGTTCCCTTAGATCAGCAAACTCAGGAATGCATCTATGTGGGTCTGGGAACCTCTGGAGAAGGAGAGTCCACACCCTCGCTGGACAGCCTGTGCCAGGGTTCAGACACCTGGACAGCAAAGAAGCTTCTCCTCATGTCCCAGTGGAACTTCCTTTATTCCAGTTTGTGCCCATAACCACTTGTCTTGTAACTGGACACTACAGAAAAAAGACTGGCCTCATCCTCCTGACACCATTTATCAGCATTGATAAGATTCCCCACAGCCCAGGTCTCACAGCCTTTCATCATAAGATAGGTGTTCCAGTGCCCTCATCATCTTGGTAGCCCTTACTCTGTTAAAGTATCATATTTTGATGATAGGGTGGCTCCCATTGTCAGTCTGACCTATCCAAACATAAATTGTAAAACTATTTTCTTCTCCCTTCACAGCAGGTCAGGGATTCGGCCTCTGATCTTCCCTTGCATCAGTGGTTCTCAGAATCTTTGTGTGAATATATGCGTATGCTGCACCACATCACAGTTGCTTGCAGACTAACACATATTGTCAGTCCTTTAGGAGAAAGTTTCCTTAGTGAAACTTATCTTCATCTAAAGGGCTATTAGCTATGAAGAGAGCAGAAAAATTAAACACTAGTTAGAGCAACAATCAACATGTCTGAGGATGGAGCTAAGTACAGTGTTCGTGAAAGTGAATATTAATAAGCAATGCAAGGAAGCATCAGTTATTTTGCAAGACATATGCTGTTAAATGCAAATTTATTCAGTTAAAAAAAGAAAAATGGTAGAAAAATCCCAAAACAAAACCTCAAGAAATATTAATCAGAACATAGTATAATTTAAAAATATTTATTAATTGATGAATGTGACATGTTTAGATGCTGTAAATTCTCGAGAGCTCAGATGGAAAAAGATCTGATCAAAACCAAAGCCAAAAGACTGAACCTACCAATTTATGAAGGAGGCACACTTGCTTCTCCCCTACAGGTTCCCTGGATGGCTCCAGTAGTTTCCAAAATAGTTACAGAAATTAATTAGGAAAGAGGAGTTACAAGAGCAATCTGTAGTAACAGCTAATTAATCCTCAGATGACAGTGAACCGGATTGCGATTCTTAAGGCTTTCAAGAGTAGTGACGGCTGAGCTCCTGGGGATGCCAGAAGGAACGCAGCTGTTTTCCAGGCTGATGCAAGCACATCTACCACTCCACCAGGCTAGGAAGCTCTATGTGTAGCACTGAAGGATAGCCCTGGAAAAAAAGTGTGCCTTAGAGTGTGTCCAGGGTGACAACGCACAGTATTAAGTTCCTAAATGTTAAGCAGCTCTTTCAGAAGAACTCAGAACAACCTGCCTTTAGGATTGCTCCAAAAAGTTAGGAAATTGCAAGCTGCCAGCTCGACTGGAAGGTAACCTAAGGCAACATACTCTAAATGTTGTAAACACCAGCCATGTTTTGTTCAATTTTTTTAAAAAGAGAAATAATAGAGTTGAAAATATATACAGTATTTATTTTGTTAATTGCTGAAAATTGTTATTGATACTCAGCTCCAGGGTATACCTTTCCTGATTTACTGCAGATAATAGCTGTGAAATATTTTTCTTAAATTCAATAACTTCAAAACAGCTCTCTAATGACACAGTATATCTATTGCAATCAGTAATGAAATTCTCCTTAATTTCAGGGAATTGATAAGCAAATACTCTGTGTGTTTCCAATACTTTCCTTAAAGAATTTTCTAATCCTAGTTCTAAGCCTGTGGAGGGGTATTTTTGGTTTTTTTTTCTTTTGTTTTTCTTAATATTGCTGTAAGAAGTAAAATTCCTCCGTTTTAGGTCTTCTAGCAGAAAATTCAAATAGGCACAACCTCAAAACAACAGGTAGGGAAGAATCTATCTTAAACGAAGAGTAATATCTCACTCTTCAATATAAAACCAGAAGTTGTTTACTCTTGAGGAGCTAATCATTCTTTCATTAATCCAAACACCTTTTTCAAGACATTGTGAAGGTTAATTGTGCATTTCTAAGATAGAAAGTACTGGAGAAGTGCAGACTGTCATCGCTACTTGCTAACCATTTACCCTGGGTCTTTCAATTATTTTGAGAGAGTAATTACTTTCAAAAGTACTGTAATCATAATCTTCACCTATCCTCTGCCAATGTCAGTATGAATTTCATCTCTCTTAGAGAGTTTTACTGTGTATTGTTTCCTTTCTCTCACAATTATTGGTTTGATTTACATTAAGTTGAATGCATCTGCAAGTGATTAGGAAAAAGCCCCAGTGCAGTGATGAATCCTATAGGTATTTTCCTCACAACAGTCAAACTTTGTGAGTGAAAAATAAAATCACCTAATGCCATGGTGGATCTCTGGTTTATTTTGCAGACTGAACGTCTAAGGGTATAAATATGCAAAGGAACTTCTGCTAACAGTACTGCTGATTTCAGTAATGGGCTTTCAAGAGTGTGTGTGGGTGTTTGCAGAGAAGGAGTGAATACATCTGCTACAAATTCAATGACAGAAGAGGGAAAATGTTTGACACAGAGGGACTAGACCGAGTTCATAGTGAAGGAGTTGAAAGTTAAAGCACTCTAGGGTGAGAATGGGTCTGTGAAGATCTGAGAAAGTAAGTAATGAATAATAAACCACTATGATTGATTAGGAATATAGATGACCTGGAAGGAAGGTAGTATAGGCAAACATGAAAACTCTTCAGAAAAGAACTTATAAAAGCTTAACCACTACCTTTGTTTCACAGATTTATGTGATAGCTCATGATTTTAACTGGCATATGTTTAAGACAAGTACTTCTTTTAGAGTAATGAAAGAATGGCAAAAAAACTCATTCATGTTATGACAATACTGGAAATGCCAGCTGCTGATGGAAAAATTTAGTAAGAGGAATATAAAGACTGACCTTAACAAGTCTCGGCAGTAGAACAAATATTGCCAAGAAAATATGATGGTTTGAATAATTGTTATTTTCCTGCATTCCATTTCAGAACATTGCAATAGATTTGACAATTGCTAATGCTCCAGTCCCATGTTAAGAGCTAGCACACAGATCGATATTAATAGGAGTAATGATTTTCAATGCTTAAAAAGTCAATATAATATGGTTCTTTGACTGACAAATTAAAACATTTCAGAAACACCCATGATGTTAAACCACACTGCTCACAATCTGACTGTCAGGAAAGCAGGCTCTCCATTAACTACTGTTTAAATAGCTTCAACATGTTTAAAGAGATAGCTGATTAACCATGCAGCATCCGTTGACTTTCTGTGTATAACAGGAGTTAATGATTTCACAGATGTCAGTGGCTGAAGACTTACAGGTTTAATGGGACACATATTATGTAATTTTTTGTAGGCTTCATGAACTCAGAGGAAGGGGCTATCAGCAGAGATTTGTTGCCATAATCACTGGGAGGATGCAGGTGGCTGTCCAGGAGGGAGGAGGAGGTGATCTACCACTGGTAGTATGACCAGGAGTTTTGGCACCAGGAAGATGAAGTAGAGCTAAGACAGTGAGAAGTAATTTCACTGAAAAACATCCTTAGAGCAAGAGCAGTATCTGGAGAGTGTGAGACAGAAGATTAAGGGCTTTTAGCAGGTTAAGTAACAAATAGGTCTTTGGGGTTTTTACAGAAAATGCATACTGTTGACTTGATGGCCACTTTGATCTCTCAAAAAGTTCCTATCGTACATCATTTCACCTTTGTACATATAAAGGTATGTCTCTCACATGCTACACGGTTTTTGTGCATTAGCAGTCTTGACATTTCCTGAAGCATCCTCTCAGCCTGTAACTGCAGATAAAACCAGCTCTAAAATAAATGCAGGATACTAAGTGAGCAGAAATTTCACTACATGAAGAACAAAAGCTACCTGTGAGACTGTACCCTATCTCATAAGTCATGGTATGTTTTCCATCTCCCTTTGCTGTCCTATAATGCTCCAGGGCAAAATCATACCCTTTCTGAAGCAAATGGGAGGTTTCACTTTGATTCCACTCAGCCAGAATTTAACCTTTTTGCTCTGTGTTACTTTTTGTCAGGTTGGTTTCCTTCTTCCTAGTCCTATTACAGAAAAAACAGTACATTAAACTCAGTTAACTCAATTACATAAATAAAAAGGGATAGTTTAGGGATTCTAGTTTCACATTATTGTTTTGATGCAGGAAAGTCCCATCTGAGATTTGTACTTCTTACCAGAGTATAAAATGAAAGGGTAACTAAGATGGCTGTGGTTTTGGGAGTCAAATATGTTCAGAGCAGATTCTCATTTATAGCACGTCATTTGCAGGTGGGTCTGAGTTATCACTGTGAAGAAACATGACTATTTCTTGGCATAGTTTGGACCTCTGTTTGGTGCAAGCTGATATTTAACAGTACTCAATGAAATGATACTTGTATTGTATAAACATGGGTTTTATTCCTATTTATGTTACTGTTAAACAATGTCATGGAGAAGTCCAAGAATTTAATTGGATTTCTGTTATTTTCTGCATGAACTTGTATCATTTAATTAGTAGCTAGAGAAAAAAAAAGAGATACTAAAATTACAAACCATAATAAATACTTCTGTTCCTGCTATCCAAATGAATGTCTTTTCACTGGTGGTTTAGTAACCCTTATACAAGGTGATTCATTATATTGACGTCTCTAAGGATACTTGTGTGAGTAAAGCCTCCTTATAGCAGACTGAAGCTCTGAACTGTGATCTATTTAAATAGCTTTTTGCCAGTGCTCATGGTTTTATCTTGGATATCAGTGCTGGGTTATTTTTAAATGTCCCAAGTTCATGGATAATGCAGTGACTTAAGAATTCTATTTTTCTTTGAAAATCAAGTAAAAAAATCAGACAGTCAAAAAGCAAAAACCTGACCCTTACCTGAGACCTCATGGGAAACACAGCTGCAGATGCAAGTTTAATTCAAACCAAGGCAGTTGTTTGAAGTAACTTGCTGTTATCTGCCTTAGTAGATTAGAGGTGCCTGTCAGGATTGTTTTCTAAAGGATCAGAATTTTACAATGCAACCAATTTCCAACATATCACACAATCCCAGAATCATAGGGGTTGGAAGGGACCTCTAGAGATCATCCAGTCCAACCTCCCTGCTAAAGCAGGTCCAACTAGATTGAGGACACAGGAACGTGTCCAGGCGTGTTTGGAAACCTCTGGAGAAGGAGCCTCCACACTCTCCCTGGGCAGCCTGTGCCAGGACTCTGTCACCTGAACAGGAAAGAAGTCTCTGTTCATGTTCAAGTGGAACTTCCTGTGTTCCAGCTTGTGCCCATTACCACTGCTGTATATTTGATGTCATTGTGATAATCTGTTAAAAATTTCCATTGTAAAGGATTAAGCTTATGGATGTTTTTCTGTTAGGTTTTTTCAGCTTCTATAACTAGTCAAGTTCTTTTTATTATGATCTTGCCATACCATTTTTTTTCCTTGAGTTTAGCTTTTTCTCTTTCTGCTGTTTTAGTTGGGAATATTATAATATTTTCAGAGTTTATTCAGCTGAAAATAATGCAAGCATGGCTTTAGCTTACTTTTTGGATACTGGATATCATTACTGTGTGTTAAGAAGTGTTTAGGCAAATTGACGTGCCCAGCTCTTTCATTTCTGCTGCATGCATAAGCTACAAAAGAGCAAAAATGCTACTCTTGCTATTGCTTGCTTTAGGAGGAAACACAGTCAGCTTCCATTAGCCTGTTAGAGTGGCTGATAGCTAATTCTGATGTCTGCAGAGCTCTTCAAAGAACAACTAGTACTTCATTAATGTGTTAATACAAGCAAATAGATAACACCTTCTGTGATTTTAGATGTAGCTGTAAGGCATGATTAACCAATGTGTCCTTTTTAAGAGTCTAGTGCCCCAATCCTGATTTGGAGAAGTAGCTGAAGATCTACTTGTTTAATGAGCTGAATTCAATAGCTGAAGCATTACTGGCAAAGTGAGATGCTAGGTAAGTGTGGAAAAAACTATGGATTTTAAGAAATATGATTTAGAAGTACTTTCCTATAATATACTCACCATTTTAAAAGTATTTTTCCTCTCTTCCCATCTCTGCATTTTATTGTTTACTTTTGTATTACAGCAATGCAGAGATAAGGTGGTCTTTCTATAGACACCCATGAAAATAATAAAGGAGTCTGAAATATGAATGTGCTTCATTCTATTGAACGTGGTAGGAATACAAATCTTCGAATAAGGTGGCACACAAAACCATCTGCAGTTTGAAATGAAATGTTACCACCAGATTCATGTGGTCAACCAGCAAAACCATATCAGAAAGGAGACAATGAGTAAAAAAGTTTTGTTAAAAGAGAGAGTCAGTGATGTGGAAATAAGAAGGTAGTTACAGCTTTTTGAACATCTGCTGCTCTTTGGCCTACGAAGAGGCAGCAGTCACTATGAAGGAATCAGCTAAGTCATAAGCCAGAAAAAAACAGGGATTTAAGTATCCTATATGTCAAAGTACAGAGAGCTCAGTATGGAGTTAGGAGAATTCTTGAGCCTAATTCATCTGTAGGACAGCGGAGAAAGGTTTCTAACACTACTTGGGGCTCTTACCACTTTACATAGCACAAACACATAGGGCAAACTTGAGAGAGCCTCATAAAAATTATAGTGTTGAAATTAAAAAGTCAAACCTTCAGAACCTCTACTTTATGGATGAGGAAATGAGAAACAGTGGTGACATCTAGGTTCCTGTATTTTATTGCTCCTGACTTCAACTTAAATGCTCAGATGTTCGGAACTACCTAAATTCTGTTCATGCTTTGCATTGGATGGGGAGAAAGTAGAAGCAGCCTCAGGAAAAGATGGAGATTGACTCCTGCTTTTGCTCTGCATGCAATATAGATGCAATGAGCATGAGCCAGCTACCGGTGAGGTATATGATGCAATCACAGTGTACTAGAGCTGTGTGGTCCCAAAAGAGCACAGATACAGCCAAAGAAACTAAATCACTGTTCTTCATACTTCACAAGACAACTTGTTGTCTGGGAAACTAAGTATTGTCTTACTTGATTAACCTTGATGAGCCAAATAGCATTAGAGTGAGCTATCTCTAGATTTAAAAAGCCAGCATACATGTAGATGTCCACACATAGCTCCTGTTGATGTCAATGGAGATTTAGAGCTCGGTTTTTCACACACAGGTATCCAGAGCTCTCTGAGATGTCTCCAGTTGTCTATCTGACTTTCAAGTGCTGCAGCTGAAAAATGATGGAGCCTCTTAGATGCCTCATGTGGCATCTACCACCATCCACAAATGTTTCATGTCACCAGAGACGTACATTCTGGTAACTAATACCTGACTCCGGTGACTAATTTCCTGAATAGCTCAGGCTCCACTGACTGTACTTAGCAGATGTCCACTGACCTGAGAACATCCACATTTAATTGTCTTAATCTTGAAACAAATCTCATGCAGATTAACATCAGGCTTTGAAATCAGTAGGTAGTTTGTGAATTCATAAGCATCTCAGTGTTAAAGACAAAGGATTTTAAAATTGGAACCTTTTTTTAATAGTTTCATAGACCAAGCTGTACTTAATTAGTTGCTTGGATTTCAACCTTGAAGAATCTTTGCTAGAGATATCTTGACAATAATTCTCCTCTATAGGGCACTGCTTTTCTCTTAAAAAAATATAAGACATAAGGTTAGATCCACATTGTTTCAAAAGCAACCCTACAGCCTAATTTGCCAACTGTCCTTCATGTCTACTGTTATTTGGGCACTAGTGGTCAGTTTTCAGATGACCACCTGGTGCAAGCAGAGGGAAAACCTTGCCTGCTGAGCTGTACTGCTCTCTAATGTGCAGTTGTCTTGCAAAATAAATTGAGTTTTAGAAACTAAGATCTATGCTATCAAAAACCATTAGTTACCTAAATCCCCTCAGTTGAGGATCTAGTCTCATACCAGCTGACTACCAGATGGAAAGAAAGGACATAATTCTTGATCTAATGCCCTTTCTTCTTTCTTTCTTCTTAACACAGAGCAGACCCATAAGTGAACTGTAAGATAAATAAAGCAGCTCATACTACGCATATTTTCTTTTTGTAGGCTGTTCATCATCACTGCCAGGCACAAATGAGTGGTTTGTGTCTATAAGAGATGACACATAGCATAAAGAATTCTCTGTTTGACCATAATTCTGATAAAAATGTTAAAAGCTTATTCACTGCTGTTTGTCAAACCTTGAAAGTAATTGTCATTTATGAAGGGAAGGCCACGCAACAGCAGTTGCCTGGGTGATTTCAGTGTCAAGTATGACTTCCTCCATACAGTTTAAATACCTTTTCTTTGGAGACAGGTGAATATTTGCCACGTTATTCCACAGCTCCAATAAGCTCAATCTTTGTTCTCATCGACTTGTTGCCAAGGCACTCCCAAAGCAAGAGACATTTCTTCTTTGCAATGCCGCATGGTTAGCATGTTAACAGCTGTGTCTCCAGGGAAGTGCCACAGATATTACAAAGAGAAGAGGGATGCACAGTGCATCCCAAAGTCCTATATGCCACAGAGAAGAGCGAACAGCCTGTTACCACCTAGGCCCATTCCTCTATTCATGTAGGACTACTTCCAGAGATGCAGTCTCCATTCTAATTGAAAAGTATAAACCTGAGGTCTCCATCTCTTCTCAGGGGGCAACTGTTTCACAGACTAAGCTGTTAGGAAAGTGGATGAAGAAAAAAAATAATTCTGGAATGAAAAGAAACAAGAAAGAAAGGGAAAAAAAAAAATCACTGCATTATACTTTCTCAGTACTGAACTATTTTGTGAATGTTTATAAGTGATTTAAAGAAAGCAGAAGTTACAGCTGTCCAACATACACTTTACTTCTTTAAAAAAACAATTCCACCAAGCAACATTAGTCACTTCTCTTCAACAATTAACTTACAGAGAATTAACTTTTTTTGAGACTCTTTGGTGTAGATGAATATCAAATTATGACAGATACTAAAATCATGACAAGAATGTGGGTTGACCAGAGACACAGAAAGATCAAATTCAGGCTTCTGTTGGACCATTAGGATAGAGTGGAGAATGAGAAAGAACCTTGCACGGACTGATTAGAAGGCAAAAAAAACATCGACAAATTAATTAATACCAAGTTGCATGACTGAAAAAAAGACTCCAGAGAGAGAATAGTTAGTAATATTTGTTTAGTCAGGGGTCATTAAATAGTAGGGAAAGATTCAGTGCAAGTGAAGAACCTCACCAATAACATCAGAAGATTTCCCTGATTCTCAGACACTTCAATGCTTACATGGATAGTATTTTCCAGGGGTTTGAAGGGAAGTAGGCAAACAGTTAGAAAAGGAATGTTATATTTTACTTTTCCCATGAATTTGTGAAGAATAACTAAATATACTCGTATTTACTATATAAGGAACAAACAACTATGGTGGATTGACCTTTGCTGATGACGGGTACCTACTGAGCTTCTCCCTTACTCTCTCTGGCCAGGACATGGGGGGAAGAAAGTAAGATGGAAAAACCCTCACAGTTAAAAATAAAGGCAGTTTTATAAAGCAAAAGCAAAGGCTACCTGTGAAAGCAAAGGAAAACAAAAGTTTTCCTCCCTTTGCTATCATCATATGATGTCCAGCCACCTCCTGGGAAGCCAGGCTTCAGTATGTATAGCAGTTGCTCCAACAGACAAACATCATAATAATGAAAGCCCTCTCCGCTCTCTTCTCTGAGCTTTTATTGCTGAGCAGACATCACATGATATGAAATATCACTTTGGTCAGTTTGGGTCAGCTGTACTGGCTATGTACTGTCCAGGATCTTGCCCTGCCCCAGCCTGCTGCTGATGGAGCAATGTTGGAGAAGCAGCTGTGATGCTGTTCAACGTCTTCCGAGCTACCAGTGTAAAGCACAGCACTATGAGGGCTCCAATGGGGAAAATTAACTTCATCTCATCCAGATACAATACAAGAGAAAATTACCAGAAAATTAAGGAGAAGACTTACAACTACTATCCACTGCATTCATGAAACTGGAGCAACTGGGCTCAGTGAAGCCAATGAAAATCCAGAAAGGATAATGATACTAAAATATGTAAAAGAAGCTCTTGGAGACTTGTAATCATAGGTACACAGATAAAAATCCTTTGAAGTCCACTTTTGAATACCAAAATACCACAGGAGAAGAATGTGTTGGCTTAATTTTCAGGGAAAAAAAAAAAGACAAACAAACAAACAAAAAGACTGACCCTTAAGGAATGTGAAAACGAAACCAGTCAGTTCTTGATCCATTTTCTTTCACTGGAGGTTTTAAAGGACAAGCTATATAAAGTTGTGTTTCAGTTGTCTACTTTTCATGCAGGTCTCTGTTGTGGCTTATATAGCTGTGTACGTACTCTGACTTGCCTATTGTGAGGCTGGTGCACTTGTGGGTAACATGATTACCTAAGTGACAGGAGAGCTTTAGATAGTGTGGCTGCTGTTGCTTACATGTCATGTACAATGTCCAGAGCTCATAACAGAGACTTGAGGAAAAAAGCTTTCAAGATGACAGATATGTTGCTTTAGTTTAAAATGGGAACAACATGGGCTAATATGGGAATTAATTCTCAGGAGAATTATTTAAGAGCACCATACCGCAGCACTACATGACTTGAACAGTAACCAAATCTTGCCTTCACAGAGAAAATTACCAATGAAGGGATCAGCCCTAATGAAGTAATTGACACATTTGCAAAATTGAAGAAAAACAGCTCATTGATCCTGATCGCACTTTCATCTACCTTTCATCCACAAGGTAGAAAAAGTCAGGTTGCAGACTTTGTATTAACTGGTGAAGAGCTTGATTTGCCTTCATCTCCATTTTAGAATAATTATTCCTGTTGGAATTCTGTCTGACTGTGCAAGGTGAGACAGTTCAATTATTTAATCATGCCATCACTCTCATTTTGAAAGGCCAGTGCTAGAGCAAATGTGCTTTCTCTTTAATTTATACCAATACTTAACCTAGTTAGTCTGTTCCCTGTTTGCGTGTCTGCGGTAATGTATCAGAATGTAATGGATATTTCCTCCATTTTTATATCTGTCAAATTTTATGAGTCTCACATTCAGAGGATGGCTCTGAATATGAAAGCTTTGTTCATCTCTATGTGCATTTCCACAGAGAAAGGAAGCTGGGGTGTGATGGGAAAACAAAGATCACTTTAGGTCTATCCTCTTTCATATTGAGAGGCAAAGCTCTGCAATTTCTGTATATATCTCCAAGTAAATTATTAATGCCTATTACTACTGATAACTTCTGTAGTCATTTATTTCATTGTCTTTGGAACTCCTTTTGCAAGTATGTTAGTTTTCTGTCAGAATATAAGTGACTATAAGTCTTTCAAATACATGCTCTCTTAGCCTGTGTTCTACAGTCTAACAACATGTTCAGTATCTCCTGTGATCTTTCTAAGAATTGTTTTGAGGGTCACTTAAACATTATCTCTCCTTATAGGTGCTAAAATGTTAATAGCAGAAGTCAGGACAAGAAAAGGTGGTCAGATTTTTTTTTTTTTTTGCTAGAAGATATCCTTTAATTGAAGAGTAGGATTAATGGACACAAGATGGAACACAAAAAGTTCCACTTCAACTTAAGAAAAGACTTCTTTACTGTAAGAGTGATGGAGCCCTTGCACAGGCTGCCCAGGGAGAGTGTGGAATCTCCTTCTCTGGAGGTTTCCAAGCCTTGAGTTCTTGTGTGACCTGATCTAGGTGGACCTGCTTTAGCGGGGTGGGGTGGGGGTGAGGGTTGAACTCGATGATCTTTAGAGATCCCTTCCAATCCCTAACTTTCTGTGTGTGTTTGTAATAATCAAATGCCACTCAGACAAACTGAACAACTGAAGTAAAATTAGATTTTTGGAGAAACCTCACATATGAGATTAAAGAATTTGTAGGGTTAGTATGTATAGCCATGATGATCTAAGCAGTAATATGAACATTAAGGTGGTTCTGGAGTTGTCCTTAGTTATCCTTTGGAGCACACACAGACTTGTTCAGAAAATCCTTCTGTTTGAATAAATTCCTACAAAAATAAAAGTAATCTCTAATTAAAAAACAAACAAACAAAACCAAGAGATTCTGGTTTGTAAAAGATAAAAATTATTCTAATTTCAAAAAGCCCTCCTATATTTTCTAAAAATATCATAATAAAGACCATTTTTGGAGACAAAGATATATTAATACAATTTTTAAAATAAATCAAGTAGGTGGTAAAATATGTGCTTTACCTTTTCATGTTTTGAAATAATCTTGCTATCTCACAGAGCTAGCTTTGCACAAGATCTGGAGTAACTTTGAACAACCAGCTTCAAAAGTTTATTTCTTTAGCTGGGATATTAAATCTTCCTGAAATATCTTTCACAGAAATCACCATTAGAAAATTAGCAAAACACTTTCTGTGACAACATGCAGCTCCACTGGAATCAAACTGTGTCTTTACATTATGAGAACACTATTTCAGAGAAACTACAAGGAAGGAATTGGGTGAAGGGATGAAGCTCTGACTATATTTTGGCATCCTCTTTAGACATTTTGGAGTGAAAACTTTTGAGCGTGTTTTTGAAGGAGCTGTTCAAAGCTTCCTTCATATTAAGTTTTTAAAACACAAGTTGAAATATAAACATTTCAGAACATTAAAAAATATTATTTTGAAGGGGTCTTCTTATTTCTTCAGATTTGTTATAATTTTCCAAGACCAGACTGAAATCCTGAAAACAGTGTGATTTGGTGATATTTCCGCATAGTATCACTTTCCACCTCCTTGATGACTGTGCTTGATCTCTAAATCCCAAAGTACTCAAACAATCACAGTCTAAATGGCAGCAATCTTTCTTCCCACACTTTTCTTTACGTAAAGGGATATGACTGGAGTTATATGTCTTCAGTTCTGCAACATTAGCTTACCTATGACTGTATTTTTTCTGACTTCAAGCCTATTTTGTTCTGTATCTGTTCTCTCTGCTTCTTAAAAAAAACCTGACAAAACATCACAGGAAATGAATTGGAGATTATTAACTAGAGGAAGTCAAGTGAAGTGGTGCTCAAAAGGTCTGCAGTCATACTCCACTTATTTCTGTTAAATTAATAATTAAAAAAAGAGTAATTAGATTAAGGCTGTGATTGGGGGATTATCAACTTCAATATTCCCCAATGAAGTGGCAAACAACTGCCAGCCCTCAAGTTTTAATGATTACTGTATGGTGTTTCTATTTTCTATCTCTTATAAAAATAATACTCAGGCAGTATGTTTTCTCACCCAGTGACAACAACCTACCTCCCTGTCATGATGGACCACCAGTGTTATGCAGCCTATGGGAAGAGAACCACTGTGTTATATATTGACATAATGAGAAAGACACAAAGAAGGAAGGTAAATTTCAGTAAAACCAGTATTTCAGCTTGGATCTGGACCAGCTGCAAGATCCTACTCCAATATCACATGATGGAAAACCTTTTGTGAGTGCAATTTGAAACAATATTTGCTAAAGGACAGGGCACAGAGACTGTAGCTGTTTGCCCAACAAAACAAATTCAGTATCTAAATAAAATTGGAACATATAATCAATATTGGTCTAGAGAGAAAAGCAATAATAATCTGATAGTTTATTGGAAGAGGCTTAGCTTTGTTAACCTTCTGATCATGCTGCAAAGCCATCTTTTTTTCTTCTGTTTTGCTCTGTTAAAGATTTTGAAGAAAACATATGTACAGCTTGCTATCCCATAGTGTCGACTTCTTATTGCTTGTCTCTGTATTGATACTATTATTTCATCATAATTAAATTATTTTGGAAGAATAAATGTACAGGAAGTACTACAGAGGAACAGGGAATACAGAGCATTGGTTTTACAGAAAAAAATGAACACGTAGAATAGGCCCATGTCATTAAAAATGTGGTCTAATGGAAATGACAACCTCAAGATCAATTGTCCAGGGAAGCTCGTCACAGATTTACCATGGATTTTATGTATATGGAAACATTCAGAGAAAAGAGAGACATTTCTCCAGCTAAGGACTGGTGATTCCCAACTGAAATGGCAATGCAAATGCCCTAGGAACACACAGTGAAGTGGGCAGTTGGAGTGAAAGGCTTTCTATGACTAAAAGAGGTAGAGAATTTGTAGGTAAACAATGATCTAGGCATCTTGCTTTCCTACATCTGTATGTTCAGTATTGTTTTAGCTTCTCAATTTTCTCTGGAATTTGGTGTAATCCATGATATTTATTAATGCTTCTTTCTTATTTCAGATCCTTCCCTCTACCTTGAAGTAAGCTGAATTTAAAAAACGGAGCTGCTCGTGATGTGCTTGACTGGACAGAGAGGACAGGAAGATCAGGGAAAGAGAAAGATGAAGACATGAAAGACCACTAAGAGTGTGAGAGGAAAAGAGAAATAATAAGCTGTAGGAAAGATGACGAGGTGAAGGAGATCTTATTCATAGTACCACAGGTAGCACAGCAGACCAGAGGAAAGCCACAAAGATGATCAGAGGGGTGGATCATCTCTTCTATGAAGACAAGCTAGGAAAGTTGGAGTTGTTCAGCCTAGAAAACGGAGAGCTCTGGTGAGACCAACAAGAAATCTGGACAAGGACTTTTTAAAAGGGCCTTGAGTGACCAGAAGTCTTTTTAAACTGAAAGATGGGAGATTTAGATTAGGTGTAAGGACAAAATTCTTCCCTACGGGAGTGGTGAGGCACTGGCACAGGCTGCCCACACATGCTGCTGATGCCCCATCTGTGGAAGTATTCAAGGCCAGGTTGGATGGGGGATGGATCAACTTGGTCTTGAGAAGATGTCCCTGACCATAGCAGAACATTGAAATTCAGTGGTCTTTCAGGTAACTTCAAACCCAAACCATTCTATAATTCTATAATTGTGAATAAAAACTTGAAATATGCAGAAGATGATCAAATGTTGTTTTAAGGAGATTCATTCCAGTTCTTCACTCATTCTATTAGAAATAAAGATTCCAAAGAGGTGACAAATACTTACTTTGTTCATGAAAGAGAAGAGAAAGAGCATAAACCGTTGTTTTAATTGAATCTCTTGTCAGTCTTCAGCATAAACACCACTAAATTATCTGAGAAAGTAGAAATTTATGGGTTTTTAGGTGCAGGAGTAAATCTAAATATCCACTGCTCTTGGAACAAAAGGACAAAATGCCAGACATGTAACTTGATCCTTGCAAAGCTTAGATTTCAAGCCTTCACTTAGGTACACAAGACATTTCTCATATTGTGTGACTGACAAGTGTATTTCCTACCTATTTATGTCCTTCTGCACAGTATCTGACACTGACTTTACATTTATCCACTGTGCCTTTTAAAAAATGACAAAGTCTAAATGGAAAGGTGCAAAGTTTGGAGTTTTCCCCCTGGTATATTTTGCATCATAATAGTGGAACGGGCATGATGCATTCCAATTTTGAAAATAGGCTGCATAACAGATCAAAAGCACAAAAAACCCCTTCAAAATAATCAAACTGAGTATTTTTTGAGTGGTGGCTGCATACGCAGGTAAAAGTGCCGAATATATCTTTTCTAGTGCCATGTGAATACAAAAAGTAGAGACACACAACAGACTTATATGTTGTTTTGGTTTTTTTTAAATATTTTTTTTAACTGGGCCTATTACTTTTCGTGTGTACGTAGATACACAAGATACCTGATTATATACATAGATACATAGAAACCTGATTATAAATGTTTGTCTAAACCAGAAGGTTTACAGGTGACTTCAGATAACCCTTTCTGTTTCCTCAGCACAAAATTTAGATGCAGTAGGTGTTGTAAAAGTGTTGGAGCAATCAGCAATCACAAATATCTCCTCTGTGATTTCTGCCCTGCTTAGATACTAAGCAGTTAAAACCTCTAAAAAGTACACCATGCTTCCAAATGAAAGTTTCCAAGCTGAAATCTTGAAGAGGTCCAAGTGTGTCACATAACATAATTCCTCACCTGATGCTGAGCTATCCACAGTGGGTACGGTAACTGCCTTCCAGTCAATGAATGCTAATGTAATGTGCAGCAGTGCCATTTGGAAATTTAACTTGGAGTCAACTTTCAATAAGCCATTTCTCCTTTCTGATATGAAGGTTTTCTTTCAAAATGGGCCTATTTGTGTAAATTGCAGGCAGTCCTGTTTGGAGTCTGACTATTTTACACAGTGTAGGAAAAGCAAGCTAGTGCTTTTTATGGAGTGAGCTATCAGGTAGATACACATTTGACACAGAGTGTGCTGAGTTATCAACTTTCTCCAAGGGCAATCATATATCTTGTGTATCCAGAGCCAAATTATATTTGACATTTCATTTAAAGCCTGAGACATCCTGATACTAAAGCAGAGCATGAGTGGTAAGACTAGGAGGGTGTTCAATTTGGCTGGATGGATGTTTCTGTTACTGGCCTTCCCGTCTGGCTTGTAGATGAGGTCTAATTTTCCACCATCATCCTATTTTTTAACTGGATGAAAATCTCAGATTTAATTCTTTTCCAATGACACTCCTTCCGAGGTTAGCTGTTTTCCTGGCAATGTTAAAGTGGACTAATCTGAGCTAGCTGCAGATAGTATTGTGACTAGCATTATTTACATTTCCCTGGTTGTAGTTACAACTTTCACATCAAGCCTGATAGTTTGTTAATGGAAATGCAGTCCCTACATTTCCCAGCCTAAGCTGGTTCAAAATCTTTAAATCTTACTATAAGTGTTCATTGCAGACAATCTTTTTATCCTCTAAGTCTCAAATTAAAAAAAATAAACCAACAAACCCTACTATTTTGCTGAGGTATTGGATGGGTAAAGATCAATGGGATGTTTATGGCAAAGGTAGCATTAACCACTTTTATCCTTTATCACAATCATGGAAACATTTAGTTGCTGGGCTGGTTTGTGATATTTATTGAAATAGACTCAAATCTTCTTAAAGCTTACACTGTATCACTCTGGAGTCACAGGTTATAATCTATATCTGAGGAACTAGGTTGAAATTCAGTGTTTATTCCCATTTTACTAAATTATTTTCTGGTGAAAACTGGATCAACAGTGATGACCCAGTCCTGACAGAAATATCCACAGCAGGAAGAGGTTCAGGATGTAATTTCCTAGGTATTTCATAGCAAAATTACTTCTGTATTTTGATACTTCCTCAGCCATGGCATCCTGGGTCTGTTTTGAATATCATTATATGCAGCATGATTATTATGAAGGACTATTTTTTTCTGATTAAGAATATTGTTCATGGCAGCAAATGCTATTGCTGAGGGTGAAGAGGCTCTTTATACATGCTTGCATTGTTTCCTTCATTATATTTTTATTTTATGTGTTCAGAGGCAGGCACACCTCATACATCTTAATTATATGATTATCTTCCAAGATGATGACATCTTTCTTGCCTCTAAGGTGGGGGAAGTTGCAAGGAGAGGGAGATCTTGTACATAAGCATAAAGAGAAGTAGAGGAAGTAACAGTTTATATCAAATTGTTTTCACATTTCCCTCTCCATTGATTTTTCAAAAGATAATTATTGTGGGTATAGTGTGAGCTGCTCTCATTAGGAACTCATTGATTGTTAGCCACTATTATTGCTTCAAATGTTGGAACTAGGAAGGAATAGATAAAAGGGAAAATTACAGTCAATATTTTATTGCTTTTATGTTTGTTAATTGCACACTTTATGCACTTCCTTTACCATTATTCTTTTTTTCTAACAAAAAAACCCAGAAAATTAATTTTCTTTTCACACAATAACCTCCTTGCTTTTATTAAGGTCAAAGAGGGAATGTATATGCCTTTATAAAAAGCAACCTTGGATTGATTGAAAAGACAAAGGCCCATTTGACTCTTTTATTGTAAAATGGCAGTCTTTCAATTGCATCCACAGTAACCTACTCTGGACAGAGCAGAATCACCATTGTACATTTACCAACAGTGCTCATCCCTATATAGTCATCTGCAGAGGGCTTGTTAGTTCTCAAGTTATCTCTTTTCATGATTTCTTATAAAGAACAGAGAAACTAGCAAAATGCTGCAAAAATTATAGATTCTTACTCTCAGGAAATAATTTTACTTGTAATCCTCATATTTAAGAAATAAAATTTATCTGAAGCCTCTGTTTTAGTCCAAGGAATTTTATATTGACTCATCCCACAAAGTCTTTTTTGCCTATTTCGAAGGACTGTCCTGAATTTCATAGAATCATAGAATCATTGAATGATACAGGTTGGAAGGGATCTTTAGAGATTATCTAGTCCAACCCCTCTGCAGAAGCAGGTCAATCTAGGTCAGGTCACATAGGAACATGTCCAGGTGGGTCTTGAATTTAAGATTTGCCTGCCTGTTTCATTGTCATTGCAAAGGTCTTTTTGTAGTTAACATAAGAGCACAACAGGCTGTGGTCATGACAAAGAAATAATCCCCAAAGACCACATGGGAAGCCGGAGAAGCTACTGGACAAATCCCACAGACACTTAAGTGTCACACACCCAAGTCCATGGTAGAGTTCATAACAGAGTTTATTGTTTCCTGTAGAGGCCATCAGAAGGGTTAGACATTAATTACTGGGCTTGTGGTAGCAAGTGCAGAGGAAGAAGACAAAAATAACATCTCAGCCATACCAAAAATAGATTTGTGAATTCCTCCCACTGCTGGGTTTGGAAGACAGACTTTGGTGACCTGGTTGAGATCAAGACAAGCTTTTCTAAAATATCTTAGCTCCCCAATTCCATCCCCGTATGAGAGTTGATCATGGGTTTTTTGCACAACAATATCACTACATAAATATGTTTCTTTGCTCATTGACACCTGAAATCTTGGCTTCTTTGATACAAATGTGTGCAGAAAGAACAGAGGTTTATCCATGCACATCACCATTTTCCTCTTACTGAGCTTGCCAAAAGCCTGGCATCTCCTTGGAAAAAGATGATAGGGGTTTGAAACCCTTATACACACACACACACACACACACACACACGCACACACACACACACCCCAGCTCATTTCTGTCTGCATGTGCAGAGGCTCAGCTCAGGGGATGATGCTCCCATTAGCCACAGTGAAGATGGAAATTACTGTGGCTGCTCCGCTCAGTGCTCTCTACATGCTGGAGATGTGTCCTGAGTCCATCTGCAGAGCAAGGTTTTTCAGAGGATTTAGGCATGAAAAGATGAAAAAATTCTATTTTGAGTCTCCTGCTGACATTTTTCCTACTTTGGTTGGTTATGATAGCTAGAGATGAAATGACCTCAGTGTTTGTATTGTCAGGCTATTAAATTATATGTAAAGTTGAACCCTGGACATCTACCTGCTTCTATGGATCAGATGGTTGCACATATTATTCCGAGGCCACAGAAACTATCTACAACAGATCAAGAGATTTCAACCAGAACTACTCACTCACCCCTTCTGCTTTGCAGGACAAAAGCTGCCACTGCCTCTCTGCAGCTGCCCATTTCACTTGTTATTTGGTGGATGGCCTAGCTTTTAAGGGCATGTCTACATTGTAAACTGCAGACAGAGGCATGCTGTGCTCTAAGCTGGCAAATGCAAACTCTCTTTCTCTCAGAGCTGTGCTGAGATGTAAATGTAAAACTACTGCCATGCTAATGATTCCAGCTGAGTGACATTGTGTTCTACTGAGCTTTAGCACATGCATTTCTTCCAGGGAGAGCAGTGATGTAGTGATCAACATCCATCTTAAAACAACATTATTTTTTTTGGTGTCAAGGGGAAAAAGTATTAGAGAGACAAATAGGATTTAAAAATAACAAACAGCAGGAATATATATTTAGTCTTAGGCTTCCAATTTGACATGTCACTCTGAGTCAAGTTAGATAGGCTTTGATTCCACAAAATGGACTTTTAACTGTTCTTACAGAGCCCTAGTTTTCTTAGAGAGTGAAGCTTATGTCGGTGCTATTGTTCCTTCCATTTTTGCCAGTGTGCATGAGCTAACATGGAAATCTTTAGGTTAATATCATTAGTATGGAACTTGACCTCATTTCAAAACCAAACTGAGCAATTTTGAGCAAATATTGGAAGTTTTCATAATCAGGATTGTTACTACAGCTACAATTCTAGTTCTTAATTTGAGAATTAATTGGTTTAAAACAAGCACGAGGTACTCACAGATTCTGCACTCACCACCAACTGGTTCAAAGTGAATTCATAGTCTGAAGACGAATGGATTAAAGCTGCTAAAATTCCTTACTTGGAATACTATCTCTTTAGTAAGTAATAGAAAAAGCAGTTTTCAGTTTTCACCAGGTAATTCAGCTGACTAAACTACTCCCTAGAGAGAAACAGTTTTGGGAGAAAAATTGTTTATGAAATACATAGCAATACAGTGACAGCTACAAAAAAGGACTCAATTAATATGACATTTGTCACGCTAATGAACATCAACTCATATTAAGTGTTTGACACTCAAAAATTAACATATTTTATTGGTCTTTTCTCATTATTGTTATTTCCCCAAAACTAACCTTAACATATGGTAATGATGGGGCATCTGTTTATAAATGTCTCAGTGTCTCTTCTTGGATGAGCATGTGGAAGCATCATGTACAAAGCACAGCGCAGCTCAGTTTAGTAGGAGGATTAAGCCATTAAATGGTCTGTGAATTTAAAGATCTCTGTACCTGCTCTGTCTTCTTCATTGCCGCTTAACCAGCAACAAATATGTGTCGTGGGTGACACATCATATGCCTTCGTGCTTCTGCCCTGGGTTAGCGTAATAAACACCCTAAATTGTATTACCTTTGTATCAGTTACTCAGTATTCAAAGTCTTTTCCTCCTTAACCTAAAATTATGATTTATCCCTGCCTTTGATTTTCTCTATTGACTGCTAACTGCTTCTGTAAGGTTACTGTGGAAACAGGAAGAGAATCCAAAGATAGCATTTGTCAGTAGCATGTCTGTGCATCCATATGTCATATCTATATGGCCTGGAGGTGTTGACGTGTAAGAACAAACACTACAATAGGGAGGGTTTGCAAGTTAGGATATTGCACGAATCACTGTTCTCTTGGCATTAAATATGAGAGCTCTCAGTTGGCAAGTGTTCAGATGTCTTAAATGCCATTTTTCCTGAAGGATGCTCCATTACTCCATATTCTGGACTAAGAAAGAATATTTACTTCTGGAAGATTACTGCAAAATAAAGAATTCTTTTCTTAATTTTCTTTCTCCTTACAAGAAGTGTTATGAAGTTTGTTTCCTCTCTTGTAGTAATATTTTACGTTTGAGGAGCAGCTGAGACAATTAATGATGTTTAGCCTGGAGAAGAGGAGGATGAGGAAAGACATAATCATTCCTACAACTGCCTCAAAGGAGGTTGTAGTGAGAGGGGTGTTAGTCTCTTCTCCTAAGTAAGAAGTGACAGAATAAGAGGAAACAGCCTCAAATTGATGGACTTGGCAGTGTGAGGTGCGGGGTTGGACTTGGTGATCTTAAAAGTCTTCTCAAACCAAACTGAATCCATGTATTCCTTTGTAATTTAAGACTGGATGGACAGGTAATAATTATCTCACACTCTGCCTGTTCTTGCCTATGTCTGTGCTCCGGGGCTAGGTTTTTAGTACCACGAGCTCCTTTTCACAGTAAATATTCCCCAAATGACTTTCCTAAGAAGGTAATTGCAAATCTTGAAGTCAAGAGCTGGAGTTGAAAGCACAATATCCTGTAAATCCGAAAACACAGATGCAGTTTCACTGCTGATATTGTCTAATGAAGATTATTTACTTGGTAATGCCTTAAGAGAGAACATTTTCCTGCACCGGATAGAGAATACAAAAACCCTTCAGTCTCTCATTGTTATGAGATTAGAGTTCCCTCAGCTTCAGCTTTCTGTGTCTCAATCCTCATTGGTCTGCTCTACCATGAGCTGGAGCCTTCTCCAAAGCAGATTTCCCAGTGTTACCCTTTCAGCTCTGTTGCCATGCAGAGATGCACAATGCAGCTGGTAGAACAACTGGGAATAGGGTATAGATTTTATTCCCCTGGAACTACATAAATAACATTCTTTTTTACCTCACCTGAAAGTGTCAGGCTTGACCCCTTTTTGCTCAGTCACCATGTTACTTCAATATCAGGATGCTCATGCCCCAAGAGAAGACCTGCAGTGCTCAGAGCTCGTTTACATAGCAAGTAAAAGCTTAGAGAGGTCAATATTTCTTTTTGCAAAGCCCCGGAAAAAGGGAAGATCTTACCTAAAGGAAATAAAAGATGAAAAAGAGCAACGAAGTTGGGAATTTACTATAGAGCTCCCTTATTGCAGGCAGCCTAATTAACTTGCCAAAGGACATAAAGAGCTGGTAACAAAGCCCACATACCAGTTTAGCTTTTTAGCGATGAGAAGTTGAAATTAGTCTCCTCTCAAAAGATATATTCTAGTTTTATACACAAGGAAACTGAGTCACGGTGCTCTATAAGCCCAGCTATCATCCTGCAGTGAAATAACTGGCAGCAAGTGATGTCCTGGTTCTTGATTCCTCTTCCACAGTTATCCTGCCTTTGAATAGGTTTTGAAGTGAGGGAACTGAAACTACCTCTCATTTGATGTGACAATACTGTGAGAGCTGTACATTATACAAGGAACAATAGATTCACAAAAGAGAATGCATTGTCTGAGTACTGGGGAGATCCATCAGTATACACTTACATGGCTGACATATTTCTTGAGTCATTTATAAGGTCAAAGGAAGACATTAAAAAACCTACCCTCTTGACATCCTTGCAGAGGCTCTATAGCTTCCATCCCTGTGTTCATGGCAGTGACTCTTTCTCTTGAACGGTGCTGGAGAGATTTGGTGATTTTTCACTCTCATTTGTGCACTGAGCTGGAAAGTCTCAGTGCAGTTTTCACCTACTTAAGATAAAAGTTAAGATGCAAAACAATAAATGAATATAAAGAATTAAGTGTCTAATTTAGAATCCCCTTCAGATTAGGGGTAAAACACGTTAAAATTTGCAAGCAGTCAGCGTAATTGTCATTTTCATTTACAGCTTTGGGCACCATGGTAATATAAGTGATTTATAATGGCAAATTCTAATAAAAAGTAATAAAATAGCTTTCTTTAGAGGCAAGATTCATAGATAAAAATTTGAATGAACCAGACTATTCTAAGCAGAATATTAGTCAGTTTAAAAATACAATTGAAATGAATTTAATTATTGTATCTAGCAGCAGGACAAGGGGTAATGGGATGAAGTTGGAACACAAGAAGTTCCATTTAAATATAAGAAAAAACTATTTCACTGTGAGGGTGATGGTGCAGTGGCACAGGCTGCCCAGAGGGGTGTGGAGTCTCCTTCCTTGGAGGTCTTCAAGACCCACCTGCACATATTCCTATGTGACCTGACCTAGATTGACTTGCTTCTGCAAGGGGCTTGGACTAGATGATCTCTAAAGGTCTCTTCCAATCCTACCATCCTATGATATTTTGTGATAAAAAAGAAAGTTTAAAATATTTTCAGCTTGATGCAAACTGGAATCCATAATTTTTCTGGTGACTTGTGAAATATTGACTGTCTTTAGTAATCATTATATGTTTACACTTACCAACTGCTGTATTAGTTTCCTGAAAGGAGTATGCTGTGTATCCAAAGACTCCCAGTGGATGCTCTTTCTGCAGATTTCCAAGCATCAGTATCAGGGCTTTGCTCAACAGCCTATGCCCAAGAGGATGTGACTTATGGCTAAATATGTTAATGGTGCAAATAGTGTTGTCCTTTGTAAAACAAGCTGTGTTCTCAGAGTTTTTGTCTTTGGCCCACTCAGGGAGCAAGAGATGCTCTACCACCAACACTACTGAGTGAGACTGAGCATGTGGGGCTCTATCCCCTTCTCATAGCAGTTGTCCCTCCCATTTCATGGTGGTAGCAGGAGCTGGAAATCCACCTTTCATGAGGGCTCTGGGGATATATTATGTCTTCTTTTCTAGAGCACCAGGACTCAGTGCACTGTCAGCTTGTCTACATGTTTGTGTGTGTATCCAAAATTCCTTTCTGAGCACCTCAAGCAAAAGAATTCTCCCGGTCTCACTCCACTGGTCAAAGTTGGTAGCATGCTGGGGATTTCTTATTAGGACAAATGTTTGGAAACAAGCAACCAACAAGAAAAACTACCAACGGAGGCAGGCTTTCTGGTCTACAAACCTCTCATCCAGCCTGAAATAGTAGCAGATATCAAAGGTACCTACGGGTTAAGAGCAATTGTTCTGAGTTTACCTTCATTCTGTCAGCCAGGCAATCTGAGAAAAAGGTAGCTGGTCTGTTTATAGCAGAGTGTTAATAAGCAGAGAGGTGGTCAGGATGCCAGCTTCTACAGGGCAGTGACAGACAGGTAACACATTATTTAGAGAACATATAGGGAGAGCTTCACTTAATTTAGAAACTGTAAAAGCTTCTCTTTGTTGATTGCCCCCCAAAAAAGTGCTTTCAGACTTGGAAGTAGGTGCTCTGGGTCATTTGTGTTTCTCAAATTATTTATTTTTTCCTTTTTTTATTTTTCCCTAGTAAAGTTCTGCTGCAAATTCAAGACTCCTCTGTAGTAAGATGAGTTGCTGGTCCAAAGGAGGTATGGTAAACACCTGGGGAGCAACTGTCATATAGATGTACAGTAGAGCCATACTAACAGACATTAGTGAAAGGGAATTTTGTGCCTTACTAAACTTGCTATAATTAATGCTGAGAATTACCTAATTATTTAAAATCAGACAGAATGATTGCAGAACAATGCATTCTACCTCCAGCCGTGGACAGGTATACAGTATCTGTGTACAGGAAATGCACAAACCAGAAGGATGGCTTCTGTGGCAGTTATGATTTTATGAATGAATTAATCATTTACCAAGGTCAACTCTAAATTTAAAATAATAGGGACAAGATCTACCTGAATCAGAATGGATATGCATATGAAATACAAGTATGGTAGACATTATGACAATCATAGGAAGGGAAAGATGATTTTTGGGGGACAGGAAGAGAGAAGGGAATACTGAGGAGTAAGTACTGTGGCTTAGCATTAAAGCATCAATTTGAGAATCATGACACGTGTAATCTGACCTTGAGCGTGCCTTGTTCTGCTTGTACTAGGTATCATAGTTATAAACTTCCTTTGGGAGAGAAATGTTTCATTGGCTCAAAGGACATGTGAAGCAGGATTTTGGAGTCATAAACTTGCTTCAGGTACTGTGGCAAAACAATTTCACAATCTCAACTGAATCTGAGATACAGCTTTTGCTTCCTATCCCCAGCAGAAAATCTTTTTCCTGAGTAGCTCTCGAGATCCCAAGATAATTCAGAGTTTTACCTTTGGTCAAGTTCAATTTAATTATCTGCTTTAAATTTATTGCATGCACACAGTCAAGGCACTACCAAAACTGAAGTGCAGGGCATTATTAAATCTGAAATGCTGTGGTTTTACATGTTGCTTCTATAGTATTAACATAAGAAGTTACATTTTAACCACTTCTTTCTAGATCACTTTGTAGTAAATACTAAATATGAGAGCCTGGCTTTATCTCAGCTTTCTTCATACCACTGTGAAAGTGTTTGTGGGTTTTTTTCCCCTTCTCTTTATTTACCTGTTCAATGAATATTGTATTTCCATCCAGAGGAATTTTATTTTCTGTGGAGTTTAAATGATATTTGTGTAAAAAGGATGACCTTGTAGCTGCTTATTGAAGCTAAGTACATTTGCATACAATTCTACTGAAAATAGCCTTGCATTAGAGACTGAACTGCAGGTCTTGTATATGTTTTCCCATTGCCTTTAGTGGGAACATTTCCTGTGTAAGATGCATTTGTGAACTGTAACTTCACCTGATAATTTTAAAAGCACTGCTTTTAGTTTCTGGGTTTCACAAGCTGTTTTCCAATGAAGAAAATGCTTAAGAGGTATTCAAAGCATTTGATGTGTAGCTCAGGTGATGCTGCTTGCACTGTTCAATGAGATCTGCATTTTGGATCATGGATAATGGGATGTTTAAAGACAGGACTGATCACCACTAGTCTCCTCTGTCTCTCTTTTGATTAAAAAAACCCCTTTTTATCATCAAATTTTAAACCAATCTTACAAGTAGCAGTCAATCTCAATAGACTGATGAGACCTTTACATTTGCTCTGTAAAACTTAAGTTTCTGCATTGAGTAGGTCTGTTCAGGAAATTTCTGGTAAAGCATTATCATAAGAGTATAAATATTTTTGAAAATTTAAGTTGATAACAGTCCTCTGTTTTGAATAATTTCATTATTTATGTTTTTTTGAATGTTTGGAAAACCGTGTTTCTGGCAGAATGTGAAAAGATACCAGTTTAGAAATAATTTTTTGTTCTTTTGACTCTAAACTTTTTAGATTATTAAAATTGGAGCAAAATAACTTGATTAAAAGTCTAAAAAAGGAAATGATTTGTTTTGATGATCCACATTAAGTTTGGTAAGGTTAGTCCATAGTTTTAAAACTCGTACTGTCATTTTGTGAGCCAGGTAGAAGACCACTTTGAAATCCAATTCCTTCATGTCTGGTCTCAGTAAGTCTCTCAAAATATATTTTGTCTTGTTCTGAATTTTAAACAGGATGTATTTTAAGTAAAATGCTAAAAGGAAACAATTGTTTCACTTAACTACCTCCTTAAAAAGTTACAGCAACTAGTCAAAGCTAATCATGTATATTGCAGTTATTTGTGGTATGTGGAAACAGCTGCCTCCAGAGGGCAAATCGTTGCACTTCAGAATTATTCTAGGAAGGATTGAATTATCCCCAGGAGTTTCTATTCTTTCTGTGTGTTGCTTTGAGTTATATAGGAAATGAGGGTGACTATTTAAGTGACAATCTTAGTTTTGTATGGTTAAACTCAGGTGAGATATATCCCCAGTCTTACTGCAGTAACGTAAATAGGTGACAAAAGCCTTTTGACAGATTCCTAGGATTTGCCTTGCCACAATCTCTTTTTATGCCCTGTCTAAGCACTGAACATAGATCATTTGCTCGAATGAATTAGCTGATATGAAGCTTTAGAAAAAAAAATCCTCATCAGATAGTGCTGAGTTTTGATCTTGCAGCAACTTTTAGCCTTTGTGCTCCCAAGGACTTCAACAGATGGTGATTTGAGCCAGGAGAATCAGCCTCACCTGCCGTTTGGAAGGGATCAATGTCAAAGAAAACAGTCTTGAGAGGATAATTGGGGCCAGTAATGCTTAAAACTTTCTGTAAGAGGGAGAGAAAAGTGAGTGTAGATACATCTGGGACAGATTTAATGTTTACTTTTAAATTCTGACCTTCATTTAAAGAAGAACATCCTCTGTAAAAGCAGATATTCCTTTTCCCTTCTGTGGCACGTATTTGTGTTACCTATTTCTGACATGCAATGAAACCAAATGCTTTCTCTTTCTATCACTACACATAGGACCCAGTATCCAGCTGTGCAACCCAGGTGCTTTCATTTTTCCCCTGCAGAAAGAAAGGAAATAAAAAAAAATCTTCCCAATTCAACCTTTATAAATCCCTGAAATGTTAAATCTAGTAACATTATTGTATTCTTTTATTAAGGAGGTCACTAGTTTCCTGAGGCTTTTTCACTCATCCTCAAATTCGAATTCTGGCATTTACTAAGTCAGGGATTGGTTACAGATTAGGAAAGAAAGAAAGAAAATGAGATGCAGCCTGGAGTCTTTGCTTGAAGACTGAAAGTTTAAATACCATTTTTGGTAGAAACTCATGTCTAACTCCACAAATCCATGCCTTTGCATGGTACATAGGTATCTGTTCTTCCAGTTTGTGTGGGATACTGCTCACAAACCAGTACATGGTTGTTTCAGCTGGACACTGCTTCAGTAGTGAATATCTCTTCCATTTGCTAATATTTCATGTAGGTAAATGGAGCTCATCAGACCAGGGAAAAGCAGAAAAGCTCAGGAGGTTGTCTCATAAGAAAAAGTGGACTTGTGATTCCACCAATGGCTCAAAAGCGGCCAAGGATAGTGATCTTAATCTACACCTGCAATCCCTCTGTAATGTGCCCAGAGAAGTGAGGTCTGGTTTTTGGGCCAGCTGGAACAAATTAGATCATTGCTATGCTCTGGAAGTCTAACACCCTTTGACCAAAACTGTCTATCTATCTCCATGATTTCTGTAAGCTGCAGCTACTGGCACAAACTGGTGCCAGTTTTGCACAAGGATATATTATGGACTGAAACATTTGCTTCATGCTACAATGAGACTAAAATCACAGTAGGGTTGCACCCTCACAAAGTCCAATGGACAGCACATGGAAAGTGAGATGCTTTTTGGGTTGGAAAATATACATTAATGCTTTTTACAGAACTGCTACATGAAGAGGGATGTGTTCTGTGAATCTGCACACACCAAAATCAAAGAAAGTCATATAAATTAAACCCTGTTCTGCCAAGAGCCAGAGACTGCATGAGACCCAAAGAATCTCATGGAGCTTTAAATTGTAACTGGAGTTTGGGGCTCCCAAGCCAAACTGTTAAGGAATTTCGTAGAACATGTAACGTGCTCTGAAACTCTCAGAGCTATTTTTATTTCAGGAATGACAGAAGGGTTTTACTACTTGTCTTTTTTGTGTAAAATAACTTGCTTGGATGTGTGAAACAAGAGTCTCGTAAGCAGTAACACAGTTCAGCTTGTATTTTGAGGAAGTATCCCAACCTCTAAAGTACTGGTGAGGCTGGAGGGAGCATCCCATGCTTCCCTGCAGAAACTGGGCTTCTAGCAAGGATTGAGGAATATCCTTTCCCCCAGAACAGGGAACAGATTAACCTTCCTGGGTTCATCATAAATCTTTCTTACTATTTCTCTCCATGGCTCGTTTTTTTCTCAGTTTTTTCTATCCTTTCCCCTGAAAGACACAAATTCAAAATGAGACCTGGAGTTACACTTCCCTACACTGGCCTGGTCTCAGGGCCAGATGCAGGAAGGAGTAGTGGTACCAGTTTGTGACAGCCCATGGAGGACTAAGGGAATCTCAGGCACCAATTTTCCTGGGAAACTCTTACTTTTCACTTGCTGATACAGCTTACCTTTTGTCTTTCACACAGCCTTGCACTGTCTGGTCAGACAAAGAAGGTCTGTGTTCTTTAGACAGAGAATAAAGATACTTACTCCCATCTAAATAATAAACTAACCAGTCTTTGGCTGGCAGATCAGTAGTGCCTCCAAGCAAACATTTTAGTAAATAGAAATGTAATAGGAGTTCAGTTCCTGGTTCCCACCACTGCAGGAGTTTTTGAATTGAAATCCCTGGCCTAATGGCAAGGCACTAAAGAACCAAAATAAAAAAAAAATCTCCTAAAAATATTTTCTTTTGGCAAATGAGTGTATTTCAGCCTCAAGAGAGTCATGTACCGAGTAAGATATTTTCTCTAATCCCTATTGGAAAAGCAGATAACTATCTACTTTACAGCTGTCTGTGTTTTAAGGGTTTGTCATTTTTGCACAGTAAAGGAAAATGCTATATTGTTTGTAATTTTTCTTTTTTTGGGGGAGAGGGATTGGGGTTTTTTTGTTATGCACTCAGAAAAATAAAGAAGATAAAGTTCGTTTTAGAGAGAGTCTGCAATTTTGCTTGAGGTCATTTTCCTTTATGACAGAAATGTGTTTTTCCTTTCCACTCTCAATAACAAAAGAGATAAAAAAGAGGGGTATGAGGGGGGCAGTGTGTTAAAATTAACAGTTTCCCATAGGAAAAGTCTGTAAAAACTGAACTGGTCTTTATCACTGTAATTTCTGAAATCAAATCATTGTTGGCTTTATTCTGTCATCGTCTCTAAGGGAAAGGTGATGTATCTCTTGTCATTTGAAGTTAGAAGTGTCAGCAGCTGGACCACAGGTACTCCAGATCTAGTTTATGAGCCTCTTCCTATTTGTCCAGATCCCTACTCACCAGAAAATTTACCCCATCTAGACCCAGTGTACCACTTTTTACACTTGTAATACTTGGATGCAGCGTTTCAGCTGGATACAGCCCCAGTGTGGGGCTAACAGCATCCTAAGCTCAAACATGGCCTAGCGGGATGTGCTGTTTCGTCCTCTAGATTCTAGGCATACACAAAGACACATCACTGGAGAGGATATCCTCAACAGTAGTTGCTTATTTCATCTCATCTCCAGAAGGGAGAACCTTTTGTTTAGATAAAAGAAGGGAAGAATTGAACTTAGTTGCATCTCGGTCCTTGCTGTAAGAAAAGTTCTAATCAACGTATTATTTCTGACTCATTTAAATTGAGAGGGATGTTTATAATATGTAGCTCAATTATTTTCTGTTAAAGAATAGCAAATCCTTGTATTTAGTAACACAAGTTTTGTTATCCTAGCATTGAAGCTCTGGGAGATTGTAAGTCAGTGATGGATCGAAGTAGAGAAAATGGTCACTATTTTTCTTTCTTTACTTCCTTTCCCACTCAAATTTGAAGTTTAAAATATTTCATCTGGAATTACCTGATAGTTATTACAGTCTTCCAGATACTTTACAGATAAATATTTCTGAAGAAATACAGTTGCAACAGTTGGAGAAGGGGGTTACTATATTATTACCATCAGTCTTTTAATATTCAAGTATTTTTTACAGGCAAGAGAGTCTTTGGAAACTATGAGAAAATGTTTACAGTCAACCTCAAGTTGTAAAGTGTAAAATAAACCATACGTGTATGTATGTATTGCTGTATATATAAAAATGCATCCCAAAACACTCTGCAGAGGAGTCACAGGTAAGAGTATGACAAGCAGTGACGGATATTGCAGAAGGAACTGATGTAGGTGAGTTTGGTGTATAACTTGTTCATTTTGAGCTGTTCAGTCAGCTTATTTAACAATATCATAGCTGATTAAATCAGGAAAAATAGCTCATGACTTCCCTGACAAAAAGCATGCCCAGTATAAGGCTTGTTGAGATGCTCTGATGAAACAGCATTTAAGAGACATATAACAGTAGGCTATTCCCCAAACGTTCTGTCAGAAATCTGTGAAGTTCAAAGCCTTTTTGTTAAAAGCAAGGGAGGTTACTGATGAACTGTGTCTGGTGTCCTCATTCCTAGGAGGTAAAAATACCAGCTACACATTCCTATGTATCCATCTCTGTTGCCTATAACCCCCAGGCTATAATCCAGAACAAGGGCTTGATGTCTAAGTTTAAAGGACAAAATTAATTGCTTTGCATCCTTCCAGCAGACAAGAGGTCTGGGCAATCCACAGAGTACTCCTTCCTGGCAACCTGATGGGCTTTGAGGTATGATAAATTCTATTTCTACTCACCGGGGCTGCCATTGGTAGCACAAACAAGCCTGCAGCCATGTTAATGAAGCACTTTTTTGTGTGAGATGGGGCAGCTACATCCAAACTCACCAGAAATGGTCCTCAGCCATCATGCCTCCTGAAACCGTGATCAGACACTGCTAGTTTACAAACTCATGTCAAAACAATGACAACTGTCTGCAAATGAAAGTAGACTGTACAGGTAATGAAGTTCTGCTGTCTGGAATTGCTATCTGGCCATGTTTAATTCAGTAACGAAGATATGACTGGAGATGTACTGAGCACCACCAAAGTAAACACACGTAAACATGCAGACTTTGACCTTCAAAGCATTTGTCTCACTTCTTTTTATTACCAATTTTTTAATGTTGTTTTATCTCTCTTCAGAAATTGAACTACAGTCATTTGTGAGAGTGGGTATGGACACAAGGTTGGGATAAGGTTATCCACCCAGCCTCACTCTCACTGCTCTCCCAGCCTCACGCACACTGGTTCCCAGCAAAATAATCCCTCAATCACCTCCCACTTTTGTTGAGCACGGAGCAGACTGACCTTGAAAGGACCTTGAAGTTTTTGTGATTACTCCTGCTGTTGAATGATTTTCAGAGTAGGAAAGAGCTGGAAGAGATTCCTCTTCCTCTCCTTCATTACCACCAGTGTTTCTTTTTATTCCCTGCTGTTGAATTAACTGCTTTCAATCTTGAGGAAAGTTTCACGTTTGATCACCAAAAAAAATTATAAAAAATTCCTGGCTGACATGAAGAGCAAATGAAACGTTGATCATTACAGCTCTGGTGACAGGTGCCAAGTGCCAGAGGCAACTGTCACTTTGCTGTGTCCTGGGTTCATGGAGTGCCTAGTGAAGCCCTGCTAAATGCCTCTGTTGGAATATTAGCTGGAAAAAAAATAACCCTTCCTTCAACAGATGCATTTAACCTGTTTGTGACTGTCAGACCTGTTTTGATTGTACAGATGGTTCTTAAAACGCTATGGGGAAAACATAAATATATATAAGGTTTTGAAGCTTCCCCCCTCACCAAACAGTCAGTAAAAGAAAACTTTTCACACTTCAAGGATGCTGTCAGATGTTTCATTTTTTTCCCCCTGCATTTTCCATCACATGGCTGGCATTGCTGTTTGAGGAAATGATGTCTCATGGCCAGAACTCCACAACGTCCATGAAAAAGTCTTGAACTGCTGGAAATGTTGGCGTGCAAATGCCCATCAGTGAAGGATATTGTACTGCATTCATGTAAAACAGAACAAATATGAAGAGAAGGAGAGGCAGGCAAATTCAATCAATGAGATGTTTTGATGGCAGAACAGGTTTTGCACTGGCACAAATCACTCTGGGAAGAGCACAATTCTTTCTGTGTCTTCCAAAGAAGCCCAGGGGCTTTTCCACGTGTATGTTTTATGGAAAAATAATTCCAATGTGTATTCAATTAAATAGTCTGACCTGTAGGTATTAGCCTAGATTTAGTTTTGTTTGCTTGTAAGAAGTATTGCAAATAGTAACTTCTGATGTAGGACAAGAGATGAAAAAAACTGTACGGCTCCAATGTCAAACAGAGCATTTGGATGACTGTGATAGCTGAATTCCACAAAGAGTGAAGTCTAAGTAAGTAGTTAAAGTTTTTTATGTTTATATTATACTCTCATCAACCTCATTTTCCTAGCTATAATTATAGCAGTAGCTCCACTATTACTCTAGTTATATAAGGAAATAAAATATTTTCATATGTCACATTAGCCATTATGTGCAGAAATGCTGTATTTCCATAGATAATTGTGATATCTGAATGTCAGAGGAATTAGATATGCTGAGATCTGAAATAAAAAGTAAACCATGTGAAACTAGTGTGGAATTCTCTGAAGTCTAGGCTTAGACTTGTTGCAAATTCAATAACTTTGTTGTCTTCAAAATCTGAATTTGGAATCACAAGTAGGAGTCTAGATTATTGAATCACGAAATCTTAAGGGTTGGAAAGGACCTCAAAAGATCATCCAGTCCAACCCCTCTGCCAGAGCAGGACCACCTAGAATAGGTCACAGAGGAATTTGTCCAAGGTAGAATCTGTCTTCATTGCAACAAATTTTCTTAAAGCATTGGGATAGTGACAAGCTTCATTCCAAAGGGCTTATAAATAACTTTTTTCTTACCGGATGGATGGCCATATCTGCATGGATGAATGTTCATCAGCTGCAAATGCAGTTTTAAAGTTTACATGCTTCTTATTAATTTTTCTCTTAATTTTACCTTTTTATAGTATTGCTGTTATGGGAGAGAGGTAAGAAGGCACAATCATATGTGTTTAGCAATTATTTTACTAAAAACAGTTAAATTAATATTTTCTTTTCTTTTTTTTTTTTTTGTAATACCTCTTGCTTTATGTCCCTCTAAAAAGTCACTGTAAGAATTTACGTCTCTCCCAGATTTCCCCTCCTGCCCTGCCCACTCTGTTTTCTAACTTCTTCCTCTCCTCTCCTCTCCTCTCCTCTCCTCTCCTCTCCTCTCCTCTCCTCTCCTCTCCTCTCCTCTCCTCTCCTCTCCTCTCCTCTCCTCTCCTCTCCTCTCCTCTCCTCTCCTCTCTTCATTCTTCTCTTCTCTTGTTTTCTTCTTTTTTCTTTTGTTTCTCTTCTGGAAGAACATAAGGTTTATATATAATTCAATCAATACCTGAAGGCAAACTATTTGATGATTACAATAAAAAAAAACTCCCATTTTTCTTTGTAGAGGTAGTTTCATTATTGCATTTCACTTTGTTATGAGACTTTATGGGATTGTAACTCCCCAAAGGACATCTTAAACACACACCTTTTATGGGAGCTAAACTCCAAGATAAACAAAAACATTAAAATAAGATACTGGAATTATTTCCTTTTGTCTTTGATTGATATGAATTGAAGTAATAAAAAAGTCTTATTTGACTCTTAAAAGTCTGCAGCCTACCCTTTCCTTTTAAATATGTTACCAGTAGGTGAACAAATATGTTTTCCCTTGTGAGATCTGAATGAGAAACAACCCAGCAGTGGTAACCAGCATCAGAAATGGACACAGTGTCGAAGCTGCAACACATACAGAACTAAGACAAGACTGGAATGGTAAGTCCTTAACCACAGGTTTTGCTTTCCTTTCTGGCTTTTATCTAAAGACAGACTGATTTATTTTAACCCCTACTTATACTCCCAGTAGTAAATAATATATGTGCTGCAGTAATCCACTTGGTATTATATATTTACCTCTGTTTCACTCCCACAATTGTAGAAGCCATTAAGAACCTTCCAGAGGCAGTCTTGAAAAAATGCTAGTCCTGCTTATACCTGAGCTATCTCAAAGTTGTGGTTCCCCATTGCCTTGTCTGGTTGACATTTGAGAGGCAGTACGTGCCAAGCATTTAAACTAATTAACTGAGACACAAAAATGCACAAGGAAGCAAGAAAAAATTTCCTTTTTACATCAGAAACTTAAGACATAAAATTCCTTCCTCAGCCGTAAAGAGCTTTCACGATAATCTTTACTTCTGCAGCATCAAACACAGAAATAAGCAAAACATAGAAAATGAAACAGCCAAAGTTTTATGAAGGTGGATTTTGGGAAATTTATTGGATCAAAGTGAAAACAAAGTACATAAGTCAGCTTTTTGAAGATAATTTTGGAAAACATTATCACAACTGGTTCTAGCTCTGTGTTTTGCAAGACCTGGTGTGCTAATGAATGAAGACCCAGTGGGGCTCTAACATTGCATAAGAGGGCAAGGGCAGTCAAAATATTATGTAGTGTTTTGGAGGTCTAAGGTCATGTATTATTTCTACTTTATTTCAAATATTTACTTTATCCCATTTCTTATTACACCATGAACAGTATAGTGGTTTGAATTGTTAATTCCACTTGTTATTCCAATAGAATATTTATTTATTTATTTATTTATCTATTATTATGGCCATTTGTAGTTTACTAGTGCCTAATAAGAGACATTCAGCTGCCTACCAAGGTTAAACTATAATGAAGAGGATTAATGCCTAAAACTTAGTTGGGACAATGACTCCTTTTGATTTGAAGTCCTGTGAGCTTTTGATCAGGTTCAAGTCTATCTTGAACTAAAATCATACAATAAAAATTATTTAGTTGCTATAAACTCACAGGAGCTTACAGACCAGGTTGAAGCAGAGAGAAAAATGGAGTTCAAGAAACAAGGACAAGTACTCCAGAGAGAGCAAAGACTATTGGTAAAACAGTAGCAGGATAAACATGTACTCAGACTGCTGATTCTAATCAACTGAAATGAAATTTATAAGTTTATATAGAGTATCAGTGAACGAGAAACAAAAGTGAAGCAGAAGAGTGACATTGCTGCAGATCTGAATGGCTGCAGAGTAGGACAACCACATGGCAGGAAGCACCCTGCTTAAGGAAGAAAGCCTTATGCATGGGCTTCTTCCTTTATAACTCCCTGCAGACACAGACCTAGCTCTTCATGTCTGACTCTTAGCCATCACACCATCAAGAGAAGCTCCATTATTTCTGTAAAATCTCAAGCATTGAGGTTTGGAGATTTTTTTATTCTTTGTAAATTTTATTTCCCTCCTTATTATTTTTCAAAATATGTTCAGTACTGGAATACAAAAAGACTAAAGCATGGGAAAGTAAAAGTCTGAAGGGAAGGAAAACACGTATGTAAACTATACCACACAGAGTCAATGAAAAGGGGAAGAAAAACATCAAGGAGATGAAGAAGTAGCATTTGAGGGAAGACAGAGATTTCAAAAAGAAAGCCATTCTGACCACTGCTGTGCTGGGACCACTTACTTGTCACATGGTTCTTAATCGTAATAAATTAAGCTTTAGTTTGCATTTTGAAACATGCTAACTTGGCTCAGCAGGGAATGAGAGGAGTCCTGGGTCGCCAAATGGTGCTTAACTGAGAATAACAACAATTTCCCCCCCACAGGCTGACATAAATAACGGATTCAAAATGTATCTCTCTTGAACAGATTACTTCAGCTGCTTCTTGTTCTTAAAGCTTGTTGGGAGGTTTAACACCAAAAACTCAGGACCCCTGAAGCTACAATTATCATCCTCAAGACACAGTCCTGGGAAATGGTGGGTTTAATCCAAATAGCTTCATGTACCGGAGATGGAGAACTGCAACAGTTCCTGTAAAGTTCAGTCAAGGCCCAGTCCAGGGAACCTATGTCCCATTTGAAGACAAGCTATGGGATGGCCTCAGTTTGTCCAAGATGGGTCTGAAGTATCTCCAAATCTGAGAACTGTTGATCCTTCTGCCTTCTTTGCAGTAGCCTAAATATCAGCATGGGGCTTCATAGAATGAAACCCAGAGCAAGGATATGCCAGATGGGAAAAACAACAGAGGGAATTTAGGTCAGATAGTAAGGGAGGGAAAAATAAAATATGAACTTTTCTAAGGCTAAGGGCAGATAAGCATGGTGAGAGATTGCCTCAGGAAACAGAGAAACCTCTAGCATTGTAGGGGGTTATAAAGACAAGTTAGACAAGCAGCTGTCAGGAGTAGTTTAAGAACAGTTTGCCTGTTTTTGAGTAGAGATATGGACCAGTCAATCCCTCGAGGCCCCTTGTAGCCCAGTATTCAATGATTGATGGAAATGGCGATATGCTCACAAGCAACTTGCTTCCAGGTTCAAATGGGGTATATTCAATGCCTCCTCCTGTTCTCTGGAGCTAATAGCTGTTTTGCCACTGCCTGCATCAGGAGCAGGGTCAGATCCTTAATTAGAGCTATGATTGGCTGCAAATATATTTTCCTGGGACTAATGAGGGTCTGCCACTTGTTAGCCACAATTTCCCTGTGGGTATCCTCCCATTAGAAAAAAAAAGTGAAGTTGAGGGACTGCAAAGAAGACACTGATGAGCCATTAAGTAACAGAAAAAAACTCTCATCTGAGTATTTACAACTGCCTGGGTTTTTGTTTGACTTCTGGAGGTAGAGGAAGGAAGAGGTCCCTTTGGTTCAAATGAACTGTTGCAAATTATCCCTATGTCTTACCTGCCAGACCTCACAAGTAAGCCTTAAGAGAATAGAGCACTGGAACAAATATTTCAATCCCTCTTTGTCAGCAGAGCGACAGACTGTCAATGTTAAATGCAATTTCATGCCTGTGTCAGTGAGCTGAGATTAGCCATGCAGCTTCCTAGTCCAGGGTCTGTGGCAGCTGCTGTGGAAAACTATAGATGTTTATTTTCCATCTTAAAAAGAGTGTCTCCCGAGATTTTCTCTTAAGCCTATTGGAGATTAGCTGTGCCTTGAAGGTCATCTTCCAAAAACCTTGTTGTCACACGATAAAGCTCCCCTCTGTATCAAAATGCCCTGGTGAAACTCCTGGCAGAACTTTGTTTTTATCAGTAAAGTCATTTCTGGGGTAAACACAGCTAATTTCTGTTCTCTGTCACTCAGAGTACTGCATCTATCTCACATTCTTAAGCTGACTCTCATTGCTGTGGTTTCTCAGTATTCAACGAACTTTATTCATGCAATCTCCTGCAAGAAGGAAAGCTGATCATACCTGCAAAGTAGAAGATGGCTTCCTATGCTGTAATAGAGGTGGAACATGCAGTGTACCTTGATTACCCAGGGGCAAATCTTAACAGCCATAGTTGCTGTGAGTGGGAACTAAAACAACTTGATCTGTATGAATTTGTCACCTCTTCAGCCCCAACAGTCTGTGTAAAGACTCAGAGAGGATTTTCATAGAGCTTTGTTTTCTGGTGAGGTTTGTGACTGGGATTGAGTGCAGTTTGGACTGGAAATAAGGAGTGGTAATTAGTCTGGGGACCAAAGTGTGTTTATACTGTAATGTCTCAGTAGATTGTGCCTGTGTGGATTTTCTAATGGTTACCATATGGAAAAATTGCCCTGACACTTTTTCCTTCATGGGACGTGAATGGGATTTCTCTTCTCTAGTCAGATGTCTATCTTCCCAAACGTTTTTAGAATATACTATGGGCTTTGCTTTTTTAATGAAATTTTCCAGTGAGCTTAAGCCTATACATATGAATGAACTCCTTCAGGAAATATGTTCAGTCCTTGCTTTAGGAAATGAGAGTAATAACCAGCATTGATAGGAAGCGTGTGATTCTTAAACTGCAAAAATTGCTGTCAAGCAAGAAGTAATACCCTCTTCCCCCTACCAGATGCCAGATCCTAGGAGTTAAGCTTTATTAGTGCCCAGACAGAGAAAACAAATTTCTGCTGTATTCTCAGTGTATTTTCTATTGGAATGAGTTAATGTATTTTCCTTTCATACTTTCTGTGCTTTAAAAGTTTCCTATATAAATTAGCAGCAAAAATTAAACCAGATGATGCTGATTTGGAGAGAAAAAAAATCCAACAAAACCCAAAAAGAGGTATGAATTTAGTTTATGGTTTAGCTGCACGTACATGAGACTTTGCCAGTACCCTCTTTAATCCAGTTTCAATAACACAAACATGTCTGTAATAATTCGTAGAGTGTAATGTGAGGTTTTATAGTGGTACTTTGTACACTATATATTATTTGAGAGAGGAAAAAATTTTCAGTCTTACAATTGTTTAGCATAAACATTCCACTGAGTTTCCCTGGACACACTGAATGATCTTTCTCACATTCAATGGTGTTATTAATTTTAATGAGACATGTTTACATTAGACACTGTACACCGTTTATTAATTGTATTCCCATGAGATTTCCATAACAGAATGTCTGGCTTCTTTTATGGCTAGCAAATCCAATCTGTCTAAACACCAGTTAAACTCAAGGAGGGAATATATAATATCAAGAAAATATAAAACTGAAGAAGAGATAATAGAGGTTTCAAGAGAGGGAGCTGAGTGTCTGCAGGTGACTTGGGGAGGATATGTCCTCTACAGAGAAGTGTCTCATCCAATGTCTTGCCTCAGGTTTAGGTTGATGCCTAGAGTCATGTCTTGCTGAAGATGTGGACTTGTCAGTGAGACTTTCCTGATTTAAGAAAAAAGGCTGGTTGCCTTAAATGCATCCAGCAGCTGCATAATGATTCACAGCCTGTTAGAGTTTATTTCCATATTAAAATTTTATTTCCAGAGTTCAACATTCCCCAAGAATCATTCCAGCGGGTACATTCAGGTCCTTTCCTCTACTACGATATGCAGAGGTTCAGCACTGTTGGTGCTTGACCCTTTTGCTTGATGGATGCGTTAGCTGCCTTATCTCAATTGGAAAAGCCACTTGGCAGCTGGCCTCCTGTACCCTGTCCTCTCTTCTATACACTTTTGCTTTAGGTTTTCAGATTTCTAGAAACATGTCAATTAGTTCAGTCTTTCTTAATGGCAGCAGGTCATGTGCATGGGCACCTAACATTGTAAGGTTACCCTAGAAATTGGAAAAATGAAAGTTGCCCTGCAGCATAAAAAGCAAACATATTGAAAAGCCTTTAGAAATGTCAGTATTCTTAAATATATAAAAGTACTTATTTGAAATTCTATTAAATTTGGGAATGATACTGTATACATGAATATAAGATGATTTACGAGATATTTTTAGGAAACTGGAAAAACAATCAATAAAATCAGACCATTTGGTCTGATTTTAATAGGATGTGAGACTTTGTTGAAGGAGACAGTCATCCATGCTCTGGAAGTAAAAGGAAAATGACAAAATGGCAATGGCAAAAATGTTCAGGGTTTATGCCCGAGCCTGATGAGTCAGCTGGAGACAGGAAGAGAGAACAGAGAGGATTATTAGGCAGTAATGTGGAGAGATTCTGAAAAATGCCAGTGAAAGTAGAGGTAAGGAAATACTAAAGACTTTGTACAAGGCACTGAGACATCTCAATGGGAGTGATATGTGTAGCTCAGCCATTTTTAATGGAGAAAGATGAAATAAATCTGAAACTAATTCTGGGAGAGAAACACAGAATATACCCATGAAGTGCAAGAGGATGAATAAGAGTCTCTTCTGAGAAAATAGGGATATCAGTTAGAAAACCTCAGTCTTGGCTTTTTTAGACTATCAAAGTAATTGCGTCCCACAGGTATGATAACATAATCAAAAAAGTGAACGGTATTTCAGGTCATGTGGTACAGAGCATCTCCATCTCCATCGGAGATGGAGAAGTGGTAAAGCTGTTGCACAGGGTAAAGGTTAGACCATGTGCTCAAAACAGAAATGAGAAAAAAACAAAACCAGAAAGCCGCACTTATCTGTTCATATGATATGATTGCTATTAAGGCTATCTTAGGTGAAAGAATATCAAGTAAGGAAAAGATGTACTCAAACTGCAGGAAATTGGTATCTTAAGAATAAATAGGTATGAGTGAGAGATAAGTAAATAAATGAGCATAGTCTCCGAGAAGATTCTCTAGCTACCTAAGTAGGGGGCTTATAGGAACTTAGTGGGCAGAAGAGGATGAAAGCTTTGCTGGGCTAGCTGGAGTTTAAAAAATATGTAGCTAGAAATTTAAATTGAAGAAGCTTATAGTGTTTCAGAGCTCATGGAGAGAAGTCTGGGACTGGGGGGCTATGAACCTTTCTCTTGGGGGAGGGACTGTGCAATTCTAAATAATTCTGGTGGCACTGATTGACATAAGCTGGAGTCATGCAACTTCTTTCTCTATTATGCTATAGTTTCCAAGTGGTTCAGAGTTTCCTTTAACCTACTGTGACCACCATTTCAATCCATGTCCTAATGATCTGGTATCAGCAGTGTCAGGATTTAAATCTGTTACTAGTTTTTAATGTTTTTAACCTACCATGTTATTTGCTTAACTTTTTATTTAGTTAGTATTCTCTTTTTTGTTGTTGTTGTGGAAGGTCTCTTGGGAAGCAAATTGGCAAATTAGTTAAATCCCTTCAAATTGTACTTCAGTATAATGGCATTTCTGGCAGAGTCACAAAAAAAAAAAAAAGAGAATGAATTTTACCCATCAACTCAAACTGTAATTTAGACCTGTTTAATTACACAATTGTCTTAGAAATCTAAGGAAATAAGTTGTCTACCTTATACCATCATGAGTATCATCAGCATATTATCTAATTGGCACTAACATTTTTGTAAAGGTCTGGAAATTGAAATTTTAATATGCAGTAATCACACTTGATAGCTTTCTCTCTGAGGCATCATCTTATTGCATTAGCAGGCTAGTTTCAGAAAAACAATTCCAAATCATGTCTCTTCTGTCTGGATTTAAAAGAAGATCTCTATTGCATTTATTTTCTCAAAAACAGAAAAGAGTAAATAATTATCAATAATGTTCAGCATTACCTGAAAGATAGAATGTTGTTTCAGTAGAAGAAACAAATAATAACTGCCTCTAACCTGTCCCTATATGATTTCACAGTGAACAGAATGACTTTTTGTCGTTATTGTTACTTGAAAATCCTGCTTCACATCTCTGCATTGTTGCAGATTTTCTTGGAAAAGTCACTTTATATCTCAGTACCACCATTTCCCCTGCGTTTATAGGAAATATCATTCTCTGGCTTGCTAGAAACGTTAAGAGGACAAATGTTTTCAAGACTGAAAGCTGCTCTTTAACTGCAGTGTGGGAGCTGAGGTTTACAAAAAATTAAAACCCAGTCTCGCAGACTCACATTCGAGGCTGTGTAAGATGAAAGCTCTCATCTGTTGAGAATACATGTGTTTAGGGGGGAAAGTGAAGTGAGAGAAGAAGATATGATGGTAGAATTAGGGTGATAGATACCCATAACCAAGCACATTATCTCCATCTCTGGTAAAGAAAAAAACGTAAATGTCTTAAACCCAGTCGACTGTCTAAATATGATGATGATATCATTATACAGTCTGCACTCACTGACAAATGCAAAGCATTGGGGTAGTGTGAAGCAATCCAAATAAATAGTAGTGCAATTTCGAAAGAGGTTGAAAACAAAATTTTCGTCCTGGCCTCATACTTTTTATTTTTTTTTTATTGATCTGATTTTTAAGGTCATTATGTAACATTCTTCAATTTATTCAGAGTGTATCAGTTTACATCCTTAGTGATGAAAGAGTCTTTTGGTTTGGATTAATATTATATTTCATATAAAGCAAAAAATCTTCCAGCAATATAGCCACTTTCAAAGTGCACAAAAGACTGTTGGTTTCTGAACTCTGGCCTCTAGTTTAAAGGCTTGTCAATGCCAAACCACAAATTTAACTTAGAAAACAAGAGAAAGAGAATTGACTTTGGTGTAATTTTTTGAATTTTCACATTTGTTCTAAATTGTTCTTAATGAAGTTAATGCACCTGAGCTCGTGATTGCATGCCAAGAGAAATATTTCCTGTAAGTGATATACATTTAGGATCCTATAAATACCAAAAGTAAACAAAACCCAGCTAAACACTCAAATAAACAAAAAACAACAAAACCTTTTAGGGAAAAATTGACAAAAATCTGACTTCCCTAATATACCTCCACACAACCTCGTTTTGCACATATTTCTCCTTATGCTTTTGAAAATCAAGAAAACACAATGGTCACCTATCCCAATGTATGTAGTTTAGGTCCAACACATTCAGAGCTCTTTATACATTTCTTGGTGAGACTGTTGGTCTGAAGCTTTGAAGGGTCTATGCATAGGCTCCACATTACCGACTCCACCGTTTACTCTTCTTCCTTGCCATTTATTTCTAAACTCATTATGAGTTTCACTACACAGAGAGCCTTCAAGTATTTTATCTGTTTCTTTTCAGACAATAAGCCATTTTCACACCCCAAAAGGAGAGAGAACTTGTGATACACCTCTAAAACAAGAACCAACACTGTCCAAGAACTGCAAAATCTCCCTAGTTTTGGATGCCTTGTGTCTAAGCAATCACAGAGAAGGGAGTATAAGGACCATTTAAGAGTGAGTGGTTCATAATGTACTAGACACTGTGTGGAGTAACTGTTCCCCTTTTGGTCATCTGTGGGTTCTATCAAGGGAAGATGTTAGAGCTCACATTATCAGAAGCCCTATGATGGTGATGTCTCCTCTCTCCCTTCTTCCCTCTCCCATCTCCTTTGATATGGCTTGTTTAATAAGTTTTCACTTTGATAACAATACTGCAGTTTGGTAGATCATATCTCAGGAGCACATTTGTCACTGTCATCTCAAGGAGAACAAAAATTGTGACATTGAATCTGAATTAAAAAGCAATAAATGTTTAAAGAGATAGGAATTAATAAATAATCTTTTATTTCTTTCCATGGAGTAATTATTCACCCTGGGGCTAATTTAAACACTAGCTTCTCGTTTCACCCTCCCAAGGCTTCTCAGCAATGTAGGCAAATGTAGACTGTGGTGATCAGGACAAAATGTTTCATCTTGGATGATGAGCACAAACAAGACTCTCTAGATCTGGTCTTTCAGGAACCAAAGAATAGGAGGGTGGGATTCTCCCTTTCTGGTGGGCAGATCTTTTAGTTTTGACCTTTCTACCCACTTCCTCACAGAGGTTGGTAATTCATGGAAGATGAGGAGAGATCTAATTATTAATAAAACAAAAAAAAAAAGGTAATAAAAAAGTTCCAGACTTCATACTTATGCTGTTATTTTTTTTATACATTCTGTATTCTTTTGTTGGGAAATACCTAAAGACAACATTTTTGTTTTGGTTTAATAGAGGAAGTGGTGTCTTAAGGAGCAGGGTCTAATAATAACGGTTGGAGTGTTATTATTGTATGCAAGAAAAGAGCAGTAATAGTAGCCCAGAATAGGCAATCCTGTGTTGAAATGACACTGCTTACATTTAACAACACTAATACAGTGTGGACATTTCCCAGATAACTTTCTGTGGATACTTGGTTCGGTTTTGTTTTGTAAAATAAAAAGAACAATTCACCTTTCGAAAACCTGTCCTTCTGACCGTTGCTACTCTACAGCGGCAGAAAACCACCTCTTCTACCCACTTTAGTTGCACTTTGAGGAGCAGATGTTTCCTCATCTACTTGGAGCTGAAAGGGGAGGGGAAAGAACCACTAAAATATTTATCCAAGTCTGATGCAAGCAGCAGGTAAAATGACTTAGCCGAGCAAGACTGGGATTTCTCATGCTTCGTTTTAGCTGTCTCAGGTATTTAGTTTAAACAGTTCATGATTGTTCATTTAGCAGTCAAGGGATGAACAAGAGAAATATTCAAAAATTCCTACTAATCACTGCTGTCAAGTTCAGACTAGAAGGGATGTTGCCCTGGATAGATCTATTTCTTTTCAATGACAACAGAGTGACCATAGACAGCCAACTTAGAGGAATTTTCTAATTTTTAAATAGTTAAAATCAGACAAGGCCAGTCTAATCTGTGTCTGTTCTTCCAGGGTTTCTCATGTTGTATGTGCCTATCAGAAACATAACCAGCAATACCTATTTGTAAAAAGAAACAAAAAAACCCCTACACCATTGTGTGTGGTAGAGGCAGAGAGAAAATGACAAGCCCCAGGTCAGGAGTAATTTTCCACTGGTTATCAAATGTAGAAGAAGTTGTTGCCATGTTTCATCCTATCTGCTTTCAGTTGCAAGGCTATTTCAGAGGTAAAGCTCCCTCCTAAAAAAGATGAGCAGGATGCTTTTGGGGTGCCCTTCAAGAAATGGAGAAAAAAAAGTGTGCCTCTATCCTGATCAATCTCAAAATATCTTTAAGGGTTTTCAAAATAATCTTTTAAATTTTTCTTTCCTCAGTTTACTGAGATGAAAACATAATAACTTCTGTTTTGTTTTGTACTTTACATAGCTGGTGCCAACAGGTAAGGATTTCTCCTTACCAAGTGTTCTTGTATTGCCCTGTACATGAACTGAAGCTTACACTACATTGACAGTCATATTGCTGCTGTGGAAAGAACATGGTCTTTTCCGGGAATTTCTTAGCTCCTTTCCAACTGTGACAGTGAGTTGCTTCTATTCATTATAGAGAAAAAAAAAAATTAGATAGAAGCATTTTTTTGTGAGAATTTTTTCCTGCATATCCAAGCTCTGCATGAGCCACTCCTTCAGAAAGCAAGTCTCTGTGTCTTGTCTCTGCTTTTCCCTTGGTAATCTTTTTATGAGCTTGGCCTTCACCTCTGACATTATGAAGAGTATGAAACATTTTTTTTTCTGCTTTTGGGTTATGATGCAATCTAGGTCATGGCAGCCTGCAGGACTAAAATACTGAGATCTTGTTATAGAGGTTTAACTCTATTTTATTTCCTTCCCTTTCTCAGCCACAGAAAATAGATTAATATAGTAACACTTCACAGTAAGTGGACATTAATTAATGCTAAGTTACACCAGAATTCCTCTGGAATCACGTATTAACAGTCACACTAAGTACAAAAGACCTTACCATGATTAATGTTTTTGTAAGGAATATCAAAGAAATTAATAACCATTTGTCACCTATAATAAAGTGTTAGCAATTAATTTCATGCCATTTTGTGTCCTGGCTTTGCTGTGAAAATGAAGTGCTGGAAGTTTAAAGCCTTATATATTAGAAAAGTGTGAGCTTCCACTCTCTGACCTAGTCAGGACTTTTCAGTGCAACTTATCGTGCTGCTGCTTTTGGCATCTCGTATGAGAAACAGAGCAAGTGTCTCTTGGTTTGGGATGCAGAACCTGGGCAACAGGAAGAGTTATTTTAATTCGTGTACCATAATTCACTCCTCAGTATTGGAAACTCAAATCCTCAGACTATTCATTAACTTGACAAACACCGTAATGAGTGCAGAAAGTGGCAGCACATAAATCCATTCTCTTGACAAAGAACATAATGAGAATGGGAAGTGACACAAACTAAATAGTGATCACTTTACAGTCTAGAGACTGTGTATACTTGCTTTGTGTGTCACAGGAGTTCTTTTCGCTTGCCTCCCTCCCTCTCTGTTTTCTGATGAGCAAAGCCTAGCTAGTGAAAATGTGTGACTTTCCAGAACTCCCTGTTACTGAAGCTCAAGGGTCCTCAGGGGCTGCATGACCCTTTTTATTCACTGAGTAGCATGTTAGGCCTGCAGATCCCTAACAAGAGATACTTCTGCCAGTGTGCCCGTTGTTCTTCTTTTCAAAGATGGGTACCCTGCATCCATCATCATCATCTTTTTATTCACAAGAATGTAACTGATTCCAGAGGTCAGAGTTGGTTTCAACAATAACAGAGTAGGTACAAAAGGATATAGACAACTAATTCAAACATATTAAGTCCCCAAATTCTGTACCATTTTGCCTGAATTAAATATATGCCGGGAAATTGCCTAGAAAACTTGTGCTTTTGATAATGGTTTTATATAAAAAAGACTGAAAGTTCAAGTTCCTGTTGTCTGATATGAAGCAGGGAACCAAATGCATGTTGTTCGCAATGCAGCTGAATGCTGAGGTCATTGGTATATGCCATGCTAAAAGAATAAATGTGTTAAAGATACTAAATTTTGTATGAAACAGAATAATAAATTGTTTTCAAGGGTTAGATTTTACACTATTTTTCACTTGTCTGGAAGTCTTTTCTAGTCATTAGTGCAGGAATCTGTTGTATCTTGCTTCTCTTTCAGTCACTTTCAATATAAAAACTTCCCTTATGCAAGGAAATCTTTCAGGAAAGATGGTACTTTGTGAAGTATGCACCATCTTAGACATCTCATGATCTTGCAGTTTTTCAAAGATTAGTAATTAATATTGTTCTTTAATGGCACAGCTGAAGTCTGAGGGTTTGCAAAGTGCTTTAAGAATTTTACACAACAAATATGAATGCCAGCTATTATTATTAATAAAATCAATTGCCTTTTTCCACATAAAATTATCCCAGTACCCAGTAATGCAATAATTTCATTCAAAATCTAGCTTACTTTTATTGACATCAACAGCATAGGCCATTTAATACAATATAAAATTCCTTCTTGCTGTTGTAAAGTGAAGTCTAAGCATTTATCTGAGCTTTTCTTTCTTGTTTCATTCTATGTCTGAGAAAAAGGCTCAGAGGGAATAACATAGCTTGTTTAACTGTATGATACTTTATACTATAGGTTCTTTAATTTTCTGACACTGAAACCTGAAAAAGTCAGATGTGCAAAGGAAAGTCCTTTTCTAAGTATTCAGTATCGAAAGAAATTATCAAAGCTCAGGGAAATTGGGAAATAAATGCACTAAGCACAAATAAAGAAATATTAAAAATGAATTCCTAATTTTGTCCCAGTGTTGTGTAAAAAAGCTTTCCAACTCCTCTAGTATTCATTTCCAAGTCCTATATGACCTTCATCTCTGAAGATGAGAGTCATATATTTAACTACAGTATTTTTTATTTACTATAGAAGCTGAGATGCAAAACACTTAATCTACATCATAAAATGGAAAATGGCTGAGTTTTCAGTGACCTTGACCATTCCTACTCCAAAAGTTGATGATTTCAAACAAGTGCAACTTTTCAGCTGTGCTAAATTGGACTCAAGATCATGGCATGTGTTATTTTTCAAAATATGATTTTTTTTATGTGAGTGGGGAATCAGAGAATACAAATCTAGATGTTTTGCATGTATTTATTTATGAATGCATAGATTTTCTCTGGTTAAGCAGTAATGAGGAGGAAGCAGCAGTGGGAGGTTTTTAAGGGAGTTATCCACTCAGTCCCTGTTGACCTTCTGCAGAAATTGGAGATGGAGCTAGCTTTTGTCAATAGCAAAATGGATAAAACTGAAGCCAGAAGCATCAATGCCTCCACCAGCTAAACATATTGATGAAGGTGTTGATTAAAATGAGTGATGAGATTAAAATCTGTGGTAAAACTCCTTTCCTTTTTTTTCCCTCTTGAATTTAGATGGGAAGCAAGACATCAGCCATTTCCTTGTCCTTCTACACAATCTGTTCCTCCAATTCGAAGCACAAAATCATGGCTGCTTTTTGTATCTCTAGTTCACATCATGCTGTCTGTTGATTGTCTCATATAGCTGTGAACTTATCGTTGGTTTTTGGTTGGTTTTCTTTTTGTTTTATTTTCTTTTTAATGAAAGACAACAACCTTGTGTTATATCACTTGAATTATGAGTTTGCTAGAATAAACACAGATTTATGGCCAAAGAATCTAGAAATCTGAATCTTGCTTTTTGGACAGCTGTTCCCTTTCCTGTTCAGTACCTCTCAGATGCTCTAATGTCTGACTGTCTCTTCACTGTATCTTATTTCTCTGTTTTGGGGGCTTTTTCTGTGACATTGCCATCATTTCTTCCACCATGGTAGGAAGCATCCTAGCTCAGGCTATCATCTAGTTTGGCAATGAGAAAGCTGTTACATTCATCTAAAGGAGTATAACTGTAGCAGACCCCAGAGAGACCCAGAGAGGTTGGTTTTTAAAAGGCATTGCCAAACTTACTGATGTTTGATATCTAGTCAGTGCAAAGCAGCCTTTGCAGGTTTTTGAAGATTTGCTTTGTTGTGCCATTCGGTCCAGGTTATTCATTCAAAATATTGCATAACATTAACATGTTAGAATTGTCCAGGTGTGAGAGAGGAATAGAATAGCTTTGTCTAATCGATGTGCTACTAAACGAGGAGACAATGAATGTGGTAAAGAGGAACAAGAAGATACTTAATGCAATGATTACACACTACTCAATCCAATGTGATAAATCGCAATAGATCCATAAGGTTAATACCAATTCCATAGACTATAGACCATTTTATGAGACGTGCCATATAACTTTTGTTTCTTCCCCCAAATTTATGATCTTTTACAGAGATTTGAAGCAAATACAGTAGCAATTGGATCCTAAAGGTCAGGAAAAAAGCAGTGAAAGGAAATAAAACAATAAAGACAGAGGAGGGCATTTCACTCATTATGCTTCTGGTACTGTTATTTTGCCAATTAAACTGCTATAAGGATAATAAAAAGAAAGTATCTGTGGAAAATGAAGGTTTGCCTTCATTGAGAGAGATATTGTGAAGTCTAAAAGCCTTTAAAATTATATTTTCTAATAAAGAAATAAATTAATCAACAAGTTGTATGAAGCCAAATAAAACCCAGTGCACATCTCATTAATCTTTGAGATATTTTTAGGGGGTTTTAGGTGAAATAAATCCTTGCTGCAGAAATGTTTATGTGCAAAATTTGTAAGCCATGCTGAGGAAACAGAAGTTGCCTTAAGGCTGAAATCCTGTCTCCTTATGCCAAAATGATTAGAAGCATGGAGAAAAATAAAGTAAAATAAAACTAAAAAAACCACCTCTCATAAAGGGGAGTGATTAGAAAGACTAAGTTTGCTTATTTATAAGAAAGAAGAATAAAAACAAGTTAAGTGTAAAAATGCAGACCAGAGAGAGCTCCAAGAAAGTGGCATAATGACCTTTTATTTTGTTTTTGTGTAGTCAATTTATAGCATATTGTGGTCAAATATTTTGCACTCCTGTAGTCAGAGAGCTATCACAGATGTTCTTTCCAATACTTTGATCTGGAAGACAGAGGAGATGTGTGTGTGAAAGCTTGACTATTTTTCCATTTATAACTGCTTGTTGAATAAAACACATTAACTTTTAAAAATCCTTCTCTTCTATTTAGAAAAGGGAGCCAAAGGTAGTCTTTGCATGAGGACAGAAGCTTTGAGAATAAGAACTTAGAAGAAATGTTAAAATGGATGTTAGTGTATGTTCTGGGTGTGTTTGTGTGTTGAATAGAGAGGGATGATCTATTTGGTACAGTAACTGCTTTCCTCTGGACATTTCTAAAGGTGTTGATATATTTGAAAACAGGTCAGAGAAAACATCAAAAAATTACGAAGGATTGAGAGAGGTTTCACTAGGAGGAATGTTTTAAGGAATTTAAAAATAGAACTGTCTGTTGAAACTTCCTAGGACTTGCCAAGTCATCACTGCATGCACTGGAGAAAGTCTGTATGACAAAGGAGCTGAGAAAAGGCATTATAAACAGGACTACCTTATATGATGTGAAAATGAGCCTCTACAGGAGAACTTGCAGCACCTGAATAGCTGCTGGAGAAATTGTCAGGACAGAAAATCAAAGTGCTTACCCAGTGTAGCCACCACAGAGAAGCACAGGCTGAAAGGCTTAGTAATTGAGTAACAAAGAGAATAAAAGTAACCTGCTCGTTCCATGTTGGAACAAGGAATTGGTAGTTTTTGCAAACGTTAGAAATGCAACTTGCAATAGACGCAGACTGAGTGGGAATTAGCATACAATATATTTCGGCAAAAGCGATAGTGCAGTGGTGGGAACTGCATCAATGAAACCCCCTTCTTTGCATCCTTGTCTTTAGCCATGGACCCTGGGAGCAAGCAAAACATGATATTCTTAAGGGGAAAGAACACAAATATTTTTAAATATTTTATCTACTTGTATATGATCCTTTGGAGTATATCAGGAGGGAAACAAGGGAAGGAACTGGAGTTGTATCGGACAGATGGTCACTGCTGAGAGTCTCTGCTAGAACTAGGAAGTTCAGGAAGATTCACGAGGCAATCTGATCTGTGGCGTCATAAATATCTCTTCCCCTTCTCATCCACACACCCCACATACATGCTTATTACAACAAATTTGCTTTAATTCATGAAAAACACATTAATACAAAAAGATTCTCATCAATTCTTGCTCATGAGAAGTTTGAGAGGGAAATCCAGCACGACATGGAAGACATTCATAAGTAAGTCCTCTGTGAAATGAAATCGCACTTCAGACCTCAGTGCACAGGTTAAGCACTCCCTACATTTCAAGCATTATCCACACAGATAATGTAAGCTCAAAAAGAATACCCTGGATGCACACACTATTTATATCTTTCTCAGAAAGAAATTAGTAGGCATAACAGCCTCCCCAAAGGTGGGATGTAAACATCACAAGAGATCTCAGCCGGAACAAGAAATGAAGTGTCTGCCATCTCGTAATTGGAATTTAAATTTAATTAAGATGGAGAGAAAAATGCTCATCACCCTTTCAGTGAAATGCAGCAGCTCTTGGTGCAGTTATCTAAACATAAGACAGCAGCCTTCCTAAAAATTTATTTAAACAAACAAGTCTTTGTGTAAAAAAAAAAAAGGCCTGTAATCTTAATTCTCAAGTTTATAGTTAAAATGTGTAACTGTTGCTCTTGGTTTATTTTATTCTGCTGTCTTCTGAATCACCACATAAGATCTTAGCACCAAGAGGCGGATTTCACAAAATTAAAGTTCAGTACTACAGTGTATGCATGCGGTGGGACCTGATCGGATTGGAAACAGGCACACAGGTAATTCTTACTGCTTGGTGAGCCCTTGGATCCCACTTCTGAGTAAACCAAAAGAAGATGAACTGTTGTTCTGTCTTCTGAAGCTACTACGTAAGGTGCAGAAAGGGAACAAATTTCAAGAAGGATTTTCTTTCTGGCAACTGACTTTGTTCCACATTCTCTCCCAAATGATCTGTAATCTTTCCCTGTTCATCTAACACACTCTTGTTTGGATATGTGAGCTGTGCCTGCTTATATGATTTCCAAACAGGCCTGCTCCAGCCTGCTCCAGTCTCATGTCTGAAACCACCACAAAAGCTAAGCAGGGTATCTGACACACGATACTAATAAATAAAACTAACACAGCCCATTGTGAGGACAGTGTGTGACTTCTCACGTAGTGCACAGAAAACAATTTCACCTTGTTATTACTTTGTGAGGTATATAACAGCTTGTTAAGCTGCTAGATACCTATTTATAAAGGCACTTAGTCTTGATTTTAGACTTTAAGTAAAAGTGGATCCATCATGCTCTAAGATAAGATATCCCAGTGGTTTATAACTTTGAGTGGTAAAAAAGTAACCAATTTGTAGTTTAAATTTATCTTCTCCTGTGAACCTTTGAAGCTCATTATGCTTTCCTTTTCCTAGATTAAAGAGTTGACTGTCAGTTACCTTCTCTTTTGTAGATTCTTTCAGATTGATCAAATCAAACCTTAACCTTTACTTGAATAAGACCGAGAAAGGGAATTTCCTTGGCTTCACTAAAAGACATTTTTTTCCGCAAACTTCACATAAAGCTTGTAGCTCTTTCTTGATTTTTCCCTCCTTTGTGGAAGAGTTTTGGACATGTTATGTAGAGGGCTGAACACAGCATCCCAGTTATGACACTAATGATGTTTGGAAAGGTTACACGGAAAGACACTACCTCTGTGTTCTAACTTTAATGAGACCATTAGTTCCCCTTGATTTACATCCCAGGATATCCTGTAGTCTCTCAGCTACAGAGTCATGCTCAGAGCTGATATTACAGAGATTTTTATGTTATCAAACTTATTGCAGAGTTACAATTTTCTGAGAGACCATTGTTGGGCCTTTAAGTGTGACCTAAATGCTTTGCATCTGTATGCTTGACTGATATTTAACTCTAATATTTGTATAAGTTAATACATGAGCTCATTAAAGATGAACAAAAGTCATTATTTGGATGCTAAGAATTGTGGTTAAAGATCTGAATCTTACTTCAGGAAATCTGGATTCTATTTTAAGCTTTTATTGTAAACTGTCTATGTAAATTTTAACTATCAGGGAGACTTAATTTTCTCCTACTCTAGCTTCACTATATAAAATGGAGCAAAATTTTTTCCTCATCATTGTTATCATCTAGGTAACCACTAAGCCTAAAAAATATCAGAAGCCTGAATGAGAAGAACTAAGTAAAGACTAGAGAGGAAGCATGGAAGAAGAAAGCACACAAATAGAGCAAGGAGCTTATTAGAAACATAGACCCAGAAAAAGAGTCTCCTGTGCCATGTAATTCAAATTCTTCTCTTGCATGGATTATGATCTAAATTTTCAGTTATTAAACTCCATTTTACAATTCATTAGGCTTCCCCATATTTAAAAAATCTGTTCTGACAATGTTAAATCTCTGACTCAAGTGCTCTGCTTGCCCTTGGATGAGTGTTTGGATGGATTATGTTCAGACTAGAAAACAATATAGTAATGGTTACCCTTGTCAGGGTTGTGTTTTTACACACATATACTAACACAAACTCAAATCACTGTCTGGCAGATTCCATCACTGTGTGGTCAGGACTGGCCTGTGGAAGTAGGGCTATAGAGAAAGACTGCTGATACCACCTGGGTGCTGGTGTGACAAACACTGCATTTCAAAGCTGACATTTGTATTTTTAAAATATTTATCTCAGCCAGTTACAGTGCATAGTGATTAAGATACAAATGAGATCAATTCCTTCTCTCTGGAGACAAATACAGATTAATTTGCTTTCCTTCTTCCACCAGTGTTCCCCCTGCCTTAAAACAGTCTCTTCTCTTTTTCGGTTTTTGTTTTGTTTTCATTATTATTTTTCCTTCTGTTTTCTTCTATATATGAAACAAAACAATTAAATTGTATTCATGCATTATTGTAAGTCCAATGCCAGGACATTGAATTGTCTCAGGGGCAACACTGAAGTATGCTGAGTATTAAATCTGGAAAAAGAGCAAATGGTTTTAAAAACTGTCCTTAGTCTCTGTTTATATGTGTGCATGATATGGAAAGAAAGAAATGATTTCTCTTTCAGTCTTTCCTTTGGAGGATTTTTAAGTCCAAACAAGATACTACTCCATACTAGTGGAGGAAGATTTCTACAGAACTATCAGTGCTCACTGCAAAACAATGAAACAAATCATCTAATCCCTGTCTCATTCTGCTGTCTTTTCCTGCTCTCCTTACATGGCGTCTCAGCTATTTGTGGTTTTCACAGCAAATACTTAACTTCCTTGGCTCCTGAAGTAAAAGGCAAGCAGGCAAATCTGATGCATGCACTCCCAGATCAATACCTGGAAGTTCATTGAGGTGTTTGTCTGTGTGCTTTTAACTGATTCATCCCAGCAAGCTCTGTGTCTTCAGTTGATTACACTCATTGCTCTCCAAGGAACTAACTGCATGTGAAAGTGGCCATCTATAGTATTTCAGTAATGAGTGCTCCAAGGAAGGGATTATTATTATTTTAGTAAAACAATGACTTTTCATGGAATTCAGTGAAGGAAAATGGGTAAATGTCACTATCATGGGAGGTATGAAAGAAAACTCCTCCCCAGCTTGTTGTTGTTGAGATGACTTTAACATTAAGAAGTGAAGAGGACTGGAAAGTGGGCCAAAATTGGCCAAATACCATGATGCTTGCTCTAGATACTCCAGATTTGACCCTTTATCACAGATCTGCCTTGTTTTCTACAGAAAGCTCTGGGTCTGCCTTGTCTTACTAGTGTGAATAGTAGCTGAGTCAAAGAGAACATCTTTGAGTATCAAACTCCTTCTACCTGTGATCCCTGTGGGGATTTCCTTTGTATCCTTGGCTGCCTTACTGTGAACTCTCATATGATTCAAATATCAAAGAAGAGAACAAATTAATTAGCATGCAGTTCATAAATATGACACTGATAAATTACAGCATAGCTATTGATTAATCATATATCAATTTCAGTGGTCTAAGCACTATAACTACAAATCAATTTAGGACTATCAGTGAATTGATACTCAGTGTAAGAAATTAAATCAAAGATGCTGAATGGTACAAAAATGGAGGCAAATGTTCAACTCCCAGCTGAAGCACAAGTAACATGCTTGATTAACACCGATGGAAAGCTAACTAGGCAAGCCTGCAGTGTACTGATATGAGAACAAACTTCAGTTGATTGAGGACTCCCTCACTATTTATCCCGTTTTAGGTCCTGTTATAGGCACTTCATTAACAGGAAAGTATGATCCTAACTTGGATGTAATAGAGCTGTCACTAAGGTAAGCATGTCATTTATTCAGCCACACCACTGCAGGAGTTAATTTGGTAAGGTTTGTTTCTTCAGCACTACAGTACACCTAGTTTTCATTAAACACAAAAGGAAATGGGGTCTAATTTATGCAAATAATTCCTGGAGCTTCAGTGGAGTGTTTAACAGAATGTATTTTGGCAGATTTGGTTGTGGTTCAGGAGGGTAGAACACAGACTCTAAGCACAGACATGAGTAGAGGTCAATACATCTGAAAACAGCTATTGAGTAGTTTTGATAGAAAATTTAAGAGGTGAGTATTTTGTTTCTCTTTCACACATATTTTTCAGAGATTTTTTTAAGTCTTGACATGCAGGAAAAAAAAGAAACCTAACCACAAATTGCAAGTTGGTCTCAGCCTTGGCTTTTTTTTTTTTTAATGTATTTTAAAGTTTCCACTTTAAAAAGGAAAAAAACAGAAACTTCTTCCAAGAAATCCCAGATGGCCATTCAATTTTATTTTTTTAATACAAAAAAAAAAGATAACAGTTGACACATAACTTCTAAGCAAATTGCTGCTAAAATTACTCTTTCAAGTAAGTGTTTCCCTTTACAAGCAAGACAAATCTTTCAGTCTTAGATTAAAATGCTGTTTTCTTGAGTTTATGGATGTCTCCACAGATGGCACTCCATATCAGATTTGTGGCACTATAAGGCTTGCATGTGTCATGAAAGTGGGCACATACAGAAGGGTGACTGCGTAGAGCCTTGAATGTCTTTCTTCAAGGATACTGACTTCAAGGCATCTGTGTTCCCAGTCTGGATTGTTTCAACTCAATTTACACTATCCAAAATGGCAATGAGATATCAGGAAGCAGAAATTGTTCTCCCATTGTTTGCAGGCAGCTGGGTCTGTTTCTGCACCCAAGAATCAACTCTTATGATGAAAAAATCAGTATCTATGCTCCACCCTTTCATTCCTGAAAGTGACAACAGCTTTGTGGAACATATTGCTACACTGTTGTCAACATAATGATAGTGTTTGTAAAATAAACTCCCACCAAACACTCCAATAATTAGAATGTCTTTTTTTCCCTCTCCCAACCTTATGTTCCTTTGAACACAATGACATCAATGTTCATTAATTCTATATTTGAATGTTTGTCTTCTATGGCAGCTCTATCAAATAAACAAAGCAAAACAATATTTAACAATAAGAAGATGTAAAATGTTTACACAGGAATGGAATAAAACCAGTGGTGGCAACAAAACTCTTAATCAAACTCAATTATACAGTCCAGGCGCAATCTGCCACAGCTGACAGTTTGCTGACTTTAGTTATGGTTTTGTGTGAGGAGAAATGTTTAATTTATGGCCCTGTGGAAAAGGTTCTTGGTTAAATATCATAGAGGAAAATCACAGAGTGAGTGAGTTCTTGGCAAAAAATTAAAATAAAATAAAGTTGCTCACAGTAAGAAGCAAGAAACTATGGGTATAAATTGGATGTGGTTGTTCCCTCTAAAACACTGTGGAAGATATTGGTTGGGTTAGTGTTTCTAATTATGCATCTATCTCCTGGAAACGATATCAGTCTTTCCTCCTGAAGCACATTCTAACGGCAGCGAGTGAAACTTCTTGAGGAAAAAGCAAAACATCTCCTCCTGAAAAAAAAGCCTTTTAGCAACTGGAGATTCACGTTTAGCAAATCCATTTAACCAGGCATTCGTAGAAGTTAGCTACACAGTGATATAGACGACAATCAATGTTTATATTTTCCAACCTTCTGTGTTGAAGAAACATCTCTAAGAAGAAAATGCAAAGAGGATATGAATAATGTGCTTTTTGAAAGTGTATATGTTCCTAAACTGTGGCTTCTGTTAAAGCAGAGGATCAGCAAAAGTCCTTGGGGTTTCCTTACGTTCAAAGGCACATTAAGAGTTTGCCCCTCTATATACTAAGCAGTTTTGTAGCAAAAGCCCTCAGGTCTTTCTGGCCTCAGAAACCAATCTGATTTACATCTGGGAGGTTTTATATAACCTCTGCATTACTTTTGGTAGCAGGATCTGTTCAAATAGAATATTTTCATATCTTGCCTGCATCTCTCTAGACAGTTATGATTTTTTTTCTTAGTTGAACATTCTCACTTTCAAGGAGTCATTTTAGACTAAGTATTTCCTTCCTACCAAGGGTATATTTGGTTATTTTGTAAGAGGAATTGAAAAATAGATGAAATGTAGAATATTATTTCAAAATATGCCTACTGTAGTTCACATAAACAAGAGGAAAATATAAAAAATATGGAAAAGCAGCTACCATGTCACTTACATGACCTTCGTATGAGAAGTTTATATGAATATAGTAGATAGTCCAATAAAATTGCTCAGTTAATTTCTTGGTTTAGAAACAGACCCACCTACAATCATATGCATTTTTTTTTGAGGATTCTTAAAACTGTATCAATTGGAAATCTTTTTAAATGTCCATCTAAATGTCCAGGCTAAGTGCCAAGAGGAAATCAATCTGTGCTGACTCTCTGAAATCTTCCAAGTGTGATAAGCCTAATAGGAACATTTGTTCATTTTATGTTACCTTCAGGAGCTTTTACAGTGAAAGTCTCACCTCTCTCTGCTGCTTTGCATGCAGTGACGATTAATTTTTAATTGAACATACTTACTCAAAGCAAAAGTAGCTTCTTGCTGGAACTGTGTGAGGGCAAATTAATTTCTGGCATGTTTTGATAGAAAAATATTCTTTTTTTTTTTTTCCTTTTTTATAGAAAATGCCCCCAAAAGTGCTTGTGAAAACGTGCACATTTATATGAGGCCAATAAAACAAAATGTTCTGGGAATACACAGGTGACAGTAGTTCTGTATGTTTTCAGTTTCTTTGAAACACCCTGAAAAACCTTTTGCTCAGTTGCCACTCTTGCTCAAAGGATTGTGTTTAAAGTTTCCCAGCTGTTGTTGCATCCATAGATGCAACTGCATTGGGAAAGCTTCTTTCCCATTATTGCAGCCTTATTTTGTAGGGGACTGGCAGGGGAACAAACTATACCTGTCTGTCTATCTGATTAGATACGTGTTTTACATATGTCACCCTGGCATCTAGAAATCAGGCTTTGCGTTCTGCACCTGTTGTTCATGCCATCACCCTTGTTCCATTTCTCCTCCCTTATCACAGAATCTTATTTCCTGTTTTACTTCAGAGCTTCCCTGCTTTTGACTTTACCAGGACTTAATGCTCTTTCTTGAACAGTAGGGAGGAACAATCCCACTGTGTCTTCCCTGCAGCTCAGGAATGGACAGAGATTTGTCATGAAGTGGCACCCCTGCACCTTAGCTGAAACCTCCGCACCAGCACTTCTGCCTCTCCATGATGTAGGACTTATAACACAGCAAAAAAAGAAATTCATGAGAGACAAAGATTGAAGTAGAATACAAATCAGAGGTTGCAAGTACAAGAGTAAATATGTGAAATGACCTCAGTTGTTCTTGGCCCTTCACAAACACTCTGCAACAGCAAGCAGCTATCACATCTTTAGTTCTTGCTCAGGAGTAAAGTGTCTTCCAGACGGTTTCTTTTTATTCATTTAGAGAGAATTAAGCATCATCTCAGAGCTGCAGACAGTTGACTGATTGATGTTCCTGGAAAATCTGCTGATTGGAAAGACTATATATCACATTAGCTGTTTCAGAGTTCCTTTGGTAATTGGTTCCAAAGTAGGGGAGAAAAAAGATTTGCACCAACCTAGGTGTAACTGATTTACCTCATTATTGCTGATTCAGAATTGACAAGACATAGCTCAGCCATTGACAACTTTATGGTCCTCAGAATGGATGTTTCTGGCACTCTTGAAGTGCCAGAGACTCACAGATTAACATGTTTTAAGCCCTTTGCTTTTATGTTGCCAAAATTAATGGGACTTGGGTCAGTGATGTATGTGTGTTGTTACCTTTTCTTATATCTTTCTGGTGATTTAACTGAAACTAATGAATGCTTTCAGTTCCAGTTGTCAGTAGACCAGAGTTTACAATGTAAGAGCAATGGCCCAAATCTAACCTTAGTTCCTGCCTCCTGAGGATATGCCTACCCTGCACACCGTCTGTCACCTCCAGACAGACCCCTGTTAGTTTTTGAAGTGTTAAGCACTAGCAGCTGGCAGTGAAACTCAGGCTGACCTGCGAAGTACTCTACTTTAAAACTGCACCTAGTACAAAACACTGAGTCTTTACAGAGTTTTTCACCAGGGCTGTTGAGTTTTGAAGCAAAGTGCGTGGTACTGCAGTCAGACTCCTGACACGCTGTGCTTCAGTATGCCTGTAAATTATCAGTGTTCTTGTACCTGTTCAAAATTTGGTGGTGAGGCTGATTTTCTACATCTTGCTTTCCATGCTACCCCATGACTACTTGATTGTTACTGCCAACTCTGACACAGGACTGTTAAATGGTAACAGTTTTACTACTATGGCTATTTAGTACAGACATTGTGGATCTCTACAATTTGCATTACTTTTAAAGTGACTGGAGGTACTCATTAACAGAAAGAATTTCAGTCCAGGATTGTTAAATGAAAGGTAGTAAGAGTACAATAAAAGACTTAGACACAAAATGCCTCATGGCAGCTCTGCTGTACAAACTCTTGCTGCTACTGATGCCTCATCTGGAAGTTAGTCTTTACACGTTACTCTTTTGCACCTCTTCATTCTCCATGCTTATATAAATCTCTGCCTTGCTAGTTTCACTGAGTAAGTTTTTTGTGTGGTCAACTCTGGAAAAGGAAGTAACACCCCTTCAGAACCACCTTGTTTTTTCATCCAAATAAGTATCTATTGGAAAAAAATAGCGATAACTTAATGCACTGATGTTGAGCTCAAGCAGGAGGTTCCACCTGAAATTCTGACACCAGTCCTATCATAACCTTTCTTCCAAGTAACATTTAATTTTTGATGAGGGAATATTATATGGAGAAAAGGTGGAAATTTGTTACATTTCATGAATGTTGGGCTCACATTTTTCAGTACCCCAAAGACCTTACCAACTTTGCTAACCCCTTTCCCTGGAAGAATCGACGTCTATAGGATAAACTCTGCTGTTACTTATGTCCTACTTGTGTTACCAAAGTAAGTGAAGGTAAACAAGATTTAAGGAAGGGCAGAATATTATTCCAATATACAATATGGAATATTGAATTTAATTAATCATTGCAATGAAGTAAAAAAATTACTCAGATGTTACCAAGATATGAATCTGACCATATGGAGGAGTTGCAGTGAAGTGGGATTCAGTCTCTTCTCTCCAGGAACACATGACAGAACACATTGAAATGGGTTCAAGTTGCATGACAGAAAGTTTAGATTGGTCATTGGGAAAAACCTTTTCACCAAGAGAGTTATAAAGCATTGGAACCAGCTGCTCAGGGATATGGTGGAGTCAATTTCCCTGGGGATATTGAAGAGACACTGTAGGGGTTTAGGCCCATCAGGGAACAAAGACCACGATTAGCCTCCAGTACCTAAGAGGCTGAGAATTGCTCAAGGGCAGGGAGAGCTTAATTGCCGCTTAAGGATGAGAACAAAACAGACCAGGCTACTCCGTTTGGGGAAGAAAGCAGAAAAAAAACCAATTTAATGCAACATCAACTAAAACATACCCCCAAGAACCCAAAACATAACCAAAATGAAACAACCCAGAGTAATACATCAATGAAAAGTCCAACCAGCCTTTTTAAGAACACTTTCTTGCCACACCTCCCCTCTTCCCGGGTTCAGAGCCCTAATCCCGGTGTTTTTACCTTGCCCCCCCCCCGAACGGTTTGGGGGGGCAGGCAGTGGGGGTTTCAGTTAGTCTGTTCCCGATAGCTTCTGCCGTTTGTCCCTCCTCAGGACAGGTGAACTCTGCACCCATCCTCCCTGAGAGTCCGTGGGGTAACTCACACGCTCAGCAGCCCTGCACGGGCTGCTCCGACGCGCACTTATTCCAAAGGCAGCAGCTCCTCTCTGCCTCTCGTGTGGGGCTGCTCTGTGGCGTGCAGGCTCCAACACGGCCTGGGCCATGGCCGTCTCCCCACACAGTCCCTCGCCTGTCCGGGCTCACTCACATGGAGCTGCTGGTGGCTCTCAGTCCTGCCATGGATCTCCATAGGTTGCAGGGGCACAGCTTGCATTCTCGCCACGGCTTGCAGAAGGGTCTCTGGTCTATTGCTTCTCCTTCCTTCCTCCTTCTCTGGCTGAAGGGCCCGCGTGGTCGCCTCCATCATTCATACACCTCCCGACTCACATTCCAATCCCTGTCCCCTAATTAGTGATGGCAGAGGCGCCAGATTGGCCCAGCCGGGCCGGAGGTGGGTGTGAACCCAGGAGCTGGGGGAGAGTCCGTAAACCCTTTACCGGGTCTTCACTGCAACCCGCTCCCCCTGTTACTAAGCCAAAAGCTGCTCCTTGCTAAACCAGAACAGACACATAGATGAAATACTGAGGGATATGGTTTAGTTTAATTGTGGACTCGGCAGTGTGAGGTTAGTGGTTGACTTCAATGATCTTAAAAGTCTTTTCCAACCGTAACAATTCTATGATATGGAGCACTGGAACAGACTGCTCAGGGAGGATGTGGAGTCTCCTTCCTTTGAGGTCTTCAAGACCCACCTGGATGTGTTCCTATGCAACCTGATCTAGGTGAACCTCCTTCTGCAGGGGGGTTGGACTAGATGATCTCTAAAGGTCCCTTCCAGCCCCTACCATTCTATGATTCTATGACCATGAGCGTAATCCTTACATTTTGCAAACACTACACAAACTTGTTTAGCTCCTTACAGTTATGGTTCTAGTGTGCCTTTAAAATTAATTTTTGACAGACTGACCCTAACGTTACCTCATCAAATTTTAATTAATCCACAAGAAAAAAAGCTGCAATGGGAATATTGGGGAATCTTCTCTACTGAACTGATATGCTGGCTAAAAAGTAAAGCAATAAGATTCCAGTCCTTTGAAGGACTGTTTGGATTCTGAAAATCTACCAGCACATTTCAATATTTAATGCAATTGATATGGAAATTCTTAAACATATTTTTAATTGGATTTTTTTTCTGTTGTCATTTGATTATTCCAGTTTCTATCATATATTAAAGTATCTTGGATGTCTAAAGTGCAAGAGTATTAAGTCTCTAAACCCCTATGACATTATTCCTTTAAATTACTTTGAATCATTATTAAGTATTGAAACAGAATATTTTCAGTTTTGGAAATATTCTATATCAGTTCTATATCAGGTCAATGATAACTGGTACTTACACTTTGCTGTACGCTCTAAAATGAGCCACATACATTAACCAATGCAGATTCAACTCCTGTTTGCCTTGAGTACCTCAAGTTCTGAGAGGGATTAAGGGATCATACCTTAAGCATCTGAGTCTGAGCTGGTCACTGTATGTTACATCTATAGTAGAGAAAACTAAGTGAGTGTTTCCAGCAAGTCATTCATCTCACTCTAAGACGGATGTCTAAGGCTGACTAGATGACTCAGCTTCCAAATGTGTCTCTTCTTTCCTTTGATTGCATGAGAATCCTAATGTGAAGTCGGACTAAGATATTTAACTTCTAAATGCCTGCCATTTGAGCAGAAGACAGGGTCATTTGCAAGTTGTACATCTCAGTCTGTACTGTCACTCAGGCATGGTGTAAAATGGGAATGGACTATGCCTATGTGATACTCTCCTATAAACACTGCTTTTATAAGGATATAACTTCTTTGATTTGATTTTTTTTTTTCTTTGAGAGGGAGAGTTGTGGAGGGAGTGTATCTCAGGAATTTGGATGATATTGAGTAAGAGGAAAAGACATGAGCACTATCACAGTATCTTTCTGCCACTCTTGAATCTATCTGAATTTCCAGTCAAGACATACTTGCTTTGATATGTTCTTTGCCCTTGAGAGTGGAGGGCATTGCATTTGCCAAGAGCAGCAGTGTTGGAATAATTCATTCTAGTTGACGAGTGGCCAACATGTTTTGAGAAGTTACAGAGCCAAACCAGTGGCTGTAGACTGTATTCTTCTAAAGAATGTTTCCATCAGACAGAGCAATAACAATGAAAGTAAATGAGCTCCACATATTATATGAACCTTTCTTTCTGAGTCACTATTCGATCTCTCAGGATTACACAGAGAGGAATGCTAATTATCCCAGGCCCCGTTCTCAGATGTCAGGGTCTTACAGAAAGAGATCAGTAACTCGGTGTGATTAATCACATCAGATTTATCGGGTTTGCATGCTATAATTCTATAATACTTTTTATTTTTTCCCTTCAAAAGTACCGATTACCACATTCAAATTGTTTAATTTGAGATTCATGCTTCTCAGTTATGTGTAAGATGGCTTCCATTGCATCAAGCATTTTATCTCTCAGCAGTTAATCTTGCGTATTTTTTGAAACTTAAAGAGATATAGTGTATTTCTGCTTCAGTTAAGTGTGTCTTTCAGAGAAAGAAGTATTGAATTTTTTTTTTTCTTGGAGAAATCAAAGAAACTGTGGCTAGAAGGGACACCAAGAGGTCATGTAGTCCATCTTGTTTCATAAAGGCAGGGTCATCTATGTCACTTGTGACAAATGTTAGTCCAAATTTTCTTAAAAATCTCCAGTGATGAAAACATTTCCTGATGGTGGATTTTAATCTTCTTTGCTTTATTACTCCTTGGCTTAATAACAGTGCATACATGAATGAGTTTATTTCATTCATCTAGCTGCTTTTTACTGTTGAGGACCATTTCCATGTTTTCTTTCAATTTTTCTTTCATCTAGATTAAGTGATCTAAATACTTTAAAATTTTTCTCTTAGGTCATATTTTTACATTTGACAAAATCAGTCTCATTCTCTTCCAAGGATCCTTTACAAATGGTCTCCATCCTTTCAAATTATTATGCCTTCTATTCACAAGCACTATTTTGTCTCAAGTTCCGTTGTGATCTCATTTTACTCAGATTCCATACTCCAACACCTCAGCCAGGCCAGAAATCCACTTTGATATGTGTGCAATGCAGTATCTCCAACAGTTTAACTTTACATTTGTCCTTCCTGAACACCACTGTACTTTTTTTCCACATATCTCCAATCATTTTGAATTCAAATCCTCTTCCCCATTATGTTTGCAGACACTCACCTTGGTGCTCTCCGTGGCTGTAATAAATATGCTTTCTATTCTTTCATCCAAAACATTTACGAAATTATGAATGGTATCAGAAGTAAGACAGAATGTTAAATAGCCAACTGTATGTAGTGGGGGTGGCTGTCTAACTTTGATGCTTTGACAGTAGCTATGTAATCTCACTCTAGATGTTCTCCTGGTTAATGTTTCTTAAACTTTGTTTGTAAGTCCTTCATGTAAGACAGTGTCAAAGCTTTGTTAAAGTCAAAGTATATGACATTTGCAGTTTCTCCCTTATGCATAAAGCCAGTTACCTTGTCATAGGAGGAATTAGATTAGTTTGACATGATGTGTTTTTGATGAATGTAAATTGGCTGTTGCTCTTTTCTTATTATCCTCTAGGTGCTTACTAACTTTTGAGTTCTTTGTTCCATTTTTTTTTTTTTGTGAGTATGACACCAGCTAAATCTGTTAATCTCTTACTGTTTGCTGTATATTTTAAGTATTGGATTGTATTATATATAAGATTGTATATTATAAGTATTGGATTTTCTCTTTAAAAGAAAGAATTCCAAAGTACCAGAAAAAAACCAAACAAACTTGAATGTTTATTTTATTCAACTCAATCAGTTGTTTTACAAAAAGACTTTCAACCCCTCCAAAATACTTATAAGTATTAAGAAATTATGCAAGATCTGTCTCTGCATTCAGTTATTGAGTGGGACGATAGATTCTAGCCTTCTATGAGTACATAACCGGCTGGCTAGATGAGGGGAGAGCAGTGGAGAATGTCACCTACCTTGACTTCAGAAAGGCTTTTGACACTGTCTCCCACAACATCCTAATCAGAAAGCACAAGCAGTGTCGATGAGTGGATGAGTGGACAGTGAGGTGGATGGAGAGCTGGCTGAATGACAGAGCCCAGAGGGTGGCGATCAATGGCACAGAATCGAGTTGAAGGCCTGTGGCCAGTGGAGTTCCTCAGGGATCGATTCTGGGGCCAGTCTTGTTCAACATCTTCATCAACGACCTGGATGAGGGGACAGAGTGTACCCTTGGCAAGTTCCCTGATGACACCAAACTGGGAGGACTGGCTGATTCCCCAGAGGCTGTGCTGCCATTCAGTGGGATCTCGACCAGCTTGAGAGTTGGGCAGAGAGGAACCTCCTGAGGTTCAACAAGGACAAGTGCAGAGTCCCGTGTCTGGAAATGAACAACCCCATGCACCAGTACAGGCTGGGGGTTGAATTGCTGAAGAGAAGCTCTGCAGAGAGAGACCTGGGAGTCCTGATTCATAATTAACTACGAGCCAGCAATGTGCCCTCGTGGCCAAGAAGGCCAATGGCATCCTGGGATGCATCAAGAAGAGTGTGGGCAGCAGGTCAAGAGAGGTTCTTCTCCCCCTCTCCTCCACCCTGGTGAGGCCTCATCTGGAGTCCTGCTTCCATTTCTGGGCTCCTCAGCTCAAGAGGGACAGGGAAGTGCTGGAGAGAGTCCAGCTCAGGGCCACCAAGATGATCAGGGGACTGGAACATCTTTCATATGAGGAAAGGCTGTGGGAACTGGGGCTGTTGAGTCTGGAGAAGAGGAGAAAGAGGGGAGATCTTATTAACATTTATAAATACCTAAAGGTTGAGTGTCAAGAGGTTGGGACATCCCTTTTTTCTATAGTAGCTAGCAACAAAAAAAGGGGTAATGGGATGGAGCTGGAACACATAAAGTTCCACTTAAACATCAGAAAAAACTATTTCACTGTTCAGGTGAGGGAGCCCTGGCACAGGCTGCCCAGAGCGGTTGTGGAGACTCCTTCCTTGGAGGTCTTCAAGACCTGCCTCAACATGTTCCTATGTGACTTGATCTAGGTGAACCTGTTTCTGCAGGGGGGTTGGACTAGATGATCTCTAAAGGCCCCATCCAACCCTACCATTCTATGATTCTATGCTTATTAAGGATTGGGTGCAGGTACTATTATACTCACAGAATTGTAATTCTGTTACTATAGCCCTATCTACCACAGCTCTTCAAAACAGCACAATGGCAACAGGACTAGAACTGCAATTTTCCTTCTTCAAATACTTATAGGCAAAAAATTCTCTCTGCTGTTAGCAGCAATATTGGAACAACAGAGGAACTCAGGAAGAAGTTAGTGATACATCAAAAAATTGCATCCTTCTACCTCTGCCTCTCACCTCTGCAGCATTGACAATGTTTTGAGGACCATCAGATGAAAAACACAGTTCAGAGGGATTCTGACTGATCCAGTTAAAAAACCTATCCTCAGATGTCTTTCAAAACTTTGTTCGGAAAAAGTTTGTACCTACAAGGAAATGAATGAATAAGTAAACAAGGAGGAGTTGAAATAAAGGAATAATATAAAAATCCTGGAATTCATTCAAGTATAGTAACATTTCAGAACTCTATGCATAGATGGACTTGCAGAAAATGTGACCAAAATGCCTTGTTTCTTACACACTGACTGCAAAACAAGCACGTTGCAAATAACCTATTTCAACTTCTGCAGCTCCAGCTTAAGATAGTTAATTTAGATCTCCCTAAACCAGACATTATTTATTTCTTTTGTATTTTTCTTATTTGGTTATGAGAGTTTATTCTCCTTTTGATTCATTTTAGTTTGTATCTTCTCCCTGTCCATGCCCAATCTGAAGATGAGTATGAAAAACTTTGGTTTTTCAGTACTCTGTCAAATTACAGAATGAGCTATGTAGATGTCAGTGTTTCTTGGAAACAGGTTGCTGCTTTAATTACAGCTTGTTGTTTAGCCTTCCTTGTCTTCATGCTGTAGTACTCTGTCAGAATACCTACTGAGTATGCAAGTTCATAAGCAGCTTTACTAGTAACTGAAATTATAGTTTATGACTCAAATACGTGACATGCTTGTAGCAATCACACTGGGATTTGGCAAGGGTAATAACTTGATGAGAATGTGGTAGGATTTGATACCCTAATTTGACATCCTATTTTGATACATACCTGTCCTTGCAGAAAAATTTGATAAAACTTGTGTATCACTGGGAATAATACATGGTGTTTCTGACTGGAATAGCCTTATGGTTAACATATTTTCCTTTGGATAAGATTCAGATAGCTTAAGAGACTAAGTAATTGTAAAAAAAAATCATTGTCACAAGCTTCTCTAAAGGGGTTCCTTAGTCTGGAGAAGTGCAATACCCACCTTATATTTGAAATTAAAAAGAAAAAACCCTTGTGGTAGTTTGAGCCTGGCTGGATGCCAGGTGCCCACCACACTGCTTTATCCCCCACCTCCTCAGCAAGCCAGGGAAGGGGAGAAAATGAGATGGGAGTCTCGTGGGTTGAGATAAAAGCAGTTTAATAAATAAGCAGCAAAGCCGCGCGCGCGGGAAGCAAAGCAGAAGCAGATAAGCTGTTACTCTCTACTTCCCATCAGCAGCGCTGTCCGGCCACCTCCCGAGAAGCAGGGCTTCAGTACGCGTAGCGGTTGCTTTGGGAAGGCCAGAAATGAATCTTGGCCCCACTTCCTGCTCCTCTCCCCCAGTTTATATTACTGAGCTGACGTCATATGGTATGGAATATCTCCTTGGTCAGCCTGGGTCAGCTGTCCTGGCCATAGTCCCTCCCAAGATCATGCCCACCCACAGCTATTGGTGAAGGTGGGGGAAGGAATGCTGGAGGGACAGCCCTGATGTTGTGCAAGCGGTAGTCATAATATTGATATCAACAGTAAGTACAGCACTGCAGGAGCTGCTGTGGAAAATCACTACCGTCCCAGACCCACTACAACCCTAAACAGTTCAAATTGCAAAATCACACTCCAAACACACCAGAATTTAGATTTTTGTTATAATATCCAAAATCAAGTACCTGCATATAAGTATCAAGAAGAGTGCAGCCCGTAGGTCAAGGGAGGTTCTGCTCCCTCTCTATTCTGCCCTGATGAGGCCTCATCTGGAGTCCTGTGTCCAGTTCTGGGGTCCTCAGCTCATGAGGGACAGAGAAAAGCTGGAGAGAGTCCAGCACAGGGTCACCAAGATGATCAGGGGAATGGAACATCTTTCATATGAGGAAAGGCTATGGGAGCTGGGGCTGCTTAAGTTAGATAAGAGAAGAATGAGGGGGGATCTCATTAATCTAAAATATCTAAATGGTGGGTATCAGGAGGTTGAGGCAGCACTTTTTTCAGTGGTGTCTAGCAACAGGGCAAGGGGTAATGGGATGGAGCTGAACACAAAAAGTCCCACTTAAACATAAGAAAAAAATGTTTTATTGTGAGGTGAGGGAGCCGTGGCACAGGCTGCCCACAGGAGTTGTGGAGTCTCCTTCTCTGGAGGTCTTCAAGACCTGTCTGCACATGTTCCTATGCGACCTGATCTAAGTGGACCTGCTTCTGCAGGGGGATTGGACTAGATGAGTCCATTCCAATCCTACCATTCTATGATTCTGTGAAGTATATACCTCTGTGCTGGATGATGAAGCTGTTGTTACAGTCAGAGGAGAACTTGCTGGGGCATTCAGTCCTGTTGAATCATTCTTTGCCACAAGTCCCAGTGGCAAGCTACCTATTCATTTAAATTCTACCCTAAATACCATTGGGATTATATTATGTTTTTTCAGTGACTAAAAAATATCTTGGAAATCTGCTCCACGTACAGACATCTACATCTGGACTCCTAATTTGAACCTAGTTAAGATTAAGATCACAGCCTGCCTTGTTTAGACAACTATTCTTGAGAACTTGCACAAACTGGATAAACAGGTGCTGAGACTCTATTGTTTTAGATGACAAAGTCTTTTTATTGTGGCTGATGGTTTTCTATCATTTTTTTTTTTTTTTAATATATGGTTTGCAGCTACCTCCCACACCTGGGTTTTCATGACCCTGGGCTAATTTAGCAAGCTTCTGAGAGTAAAACTGCTGCCTCTTTGTGTGACCTTTTCCAGCCTGAATTTGCAGAAGCTTGCTTAGTACTTTAGAATCTTGAGTGCCTAGCCACAGGAGATGCATTTTAATGCACAGCCATCTCCCTCTTTCACCTGCGACATGATTTCACTGGGTGCTACTTAATATTCCTCTGTGAAATTGTTTGTTTTTTCTGAAGGATACAAGAGACCTATTTGCACATGGCAGCTACTTAAACGACCCCCGAGGTTGGCTTATGTATATGTTACTAACAAAATAAAATCAGCAAAGTATCACAATGCAAAATTAGCAAGGAGTTGAATCAGAAATGTTGAGCAGCTGTTAGCACCATCTGACTGGGGACAGTACTGTATGTGTCCTCTAAGCATTCCTTACTGACTGGGATATCAGGACTTTTTGATATTGTTTGTAATAAACTGTGTCTGCTTCTTCATCCGAGTGTCCCATTGCAGCAGGCATGGCAGTAACTCACGAAAGAGGCTTGCTTTATATTAAGGGTGCAATGAATAGATAGAGACTGATGGAAGTGAAACACAGTTGTCCTGAACTGACAGTTTGAAATTGCTTCACAAATAAAATGTTACAAGGCTCAGTTAACCAGGGAACAAATAGTGATTTATGGGTTTATGGTAGAATCACAAGATAAGTGATAAAGACAGTCTTCTATGGGGATCATCTGAAATCCAATGTAGAACATTGATTTTTTTTTTTTTCTTTTTTTTTTTTTTTTGGTTAAAATATATGTATATGCCTATGTTATAGTTGCTGGTGTTATTTCTGCCCACTGCTATGACAGTATTTTCTTCTTTAAGCTATTTCAGAAACCATATGACTGTTACACTCAGTTCCTGGAAAATGATTGTTTTTATAAGAAGTTGTCCTTCAGATAGAACAAGTCTCAGAGGTGGCATTCTCATGTCTTCTCCTCTTTTACAAAGATCACAAAATCAGTAAGACAGGCCATTGTAGACAAATAAACAAGATTTTAAATTTAAATCGATGAAAGTCCTTTTTGCATGAGCTGTTTTGATATTTTTTATTTTTCAAAAGACCAACTTACCCAAAGGTAGCAAACTGTGTCAGTAGTTATTTGGTTCTTTTTCAGAAAGTCCATAAAATATGAATTATAATAAATTTTGCCAGGATTTAGGATTTATTCTGACATCTTTATATTTGGTAGTGTTTAGTACCTGTAGCAAAGTTTTTCCTAATAAACATACAAATTTCCTCATAATTTTTTTTCTTTTACAGAATATCTACCAATAGTATAATTCTAAATTAATCCTTTGATCTTTTAATACCTAACACTTTTTCTTCTACAAAAAATATCTTTTGAAGCAATCTAAGTGCCTTGAGGTCCCAGAGGGAGAAAGCTTCTGAGTTCATGTGTTGTTGCTATTAGATATCAGACTTTAATTTTTGTCTATTGCTATGTAATATTATTTTTGTTCCCAACGTAGGATGAGAACTGTACTTGTAGACAGTCTCTACTTTTAATATGTGTAGGAGGGACACCAGATGGGTATGACAAATAAATGGAGGAAGCACAAGGTACCAGTAGCATGATTATGATTTGTGTAGTAAGTAGCAGTCACAGCACACCCACTGTCTAGCTATTGTCGGGCGTTTTGTAGTCATTATGGCACAGCAGGTAAACATTAATGGGAAAAGATTACATACTGTGAGACAGAGCATTAGCCTGTGTAAATCACCCAAGCTCAGCTGAAGTCAGTGAAGCTGCAAGGTTTTGAACCAGGTAAGGATATGGCCTTAAACTCTTCCTTTTCAAAAGAAAAAGAAATGGCTTGAGTCTCCTATGCCATATGCTTCAGACTATTCCCTCTGTACAGCTAGTTCTTCATATATCTATACTGAGTGCAAGGGGGTTATTATTATTTTGGAGAAGGGACTGCAATACATACTACGTGCCTGGGGGAAAGGTCTGTATCTGTAACTGTCAGCAGTTCTTGTAATTACACCCACTGTCAATATCAGCTCTTGGAATTCCCCTTTCATACACTCTACTTTTGTCCTCCTGTATCAACGAAGCTGTGTGTGACATCCTCTAACAAGGTTGGTAGAATGGTTACACGACTCAATTATTAACTCAAATGCAACTCACATACTGCAGCAAATAGAATTTCTTCTGACAGGCTGCTTGTCATATTATGGCCTTATTTGATTAACTCACCCCTTTGGAGGTGTTCATGATCTCATTATATCTTTAATGATAAAATTCCCTTCTGCTATGTGCTATTTTATATTACGTTAAAAGGGATTCATTCATTTTTCACCTGTCACTTGCATAATTGGATAAATATTTAACAGGCAAAAGTTGATTAAATTTATGCTAAAACTATACTCACTACCAAAATATATTCTGAACACCTTAAAAGTTGGTCTTTTGGCCAGCAGTGGAGCAGGTGGTAAATCCAACGACACTTTCCATCTTGAAAGCCACATAGAGTCCTCCTTATTTTTAACTCTGCAAATCCACAAAAATGACGAAAAACAAAGGATTTTCTTCCATTAGAAAATATTGGTTTTAGTAGATTACACTGCAAAATGTTTAAATTGGAAGATGAGTGCAATGACTGAGGTGACAAGTTAATGAATTAGTCAAATGCAAGATGTAGTGCTGCTTCTGGTTAAAATGTGAGATAATCAGAGTCAACATTTTGAGTCTTTGTTGCTGAACTGTGAAGTCCAGGAACAGATTTTTAAGCTGTCTTTGAAAAGGACTTAATTTATGTCAGCAACTACAAACAGTATATATTCCTCAGATTCGGAGGCCTTATGCTCCCATGGTAATATCTCAATGTCCAAATATTTTGTTTTACATATCCATGGACCATAGAAATCTGTATGTTGTTAAAACTGAGTTCAAAATTTGTATGTAATTTACTGACTCGGATTATTAAGATCAAACATAAGTACAAACAGGCAGTTACTGCTTGAAAACATGGGTAAAATTGTGGTTTTACAGGATTCATAGCAATTTCAAAAGTAGTCTTTTTCTCATTGCTTCTGTTTCCAAGTCTGTAAAATAACAGGATATTAACACCTTATAGATGTTTCTTTCACACACTTTTAGAACTTAATATAAAAATCACTGGGGAAAGGCATATAATTATTAAATCATTTTATTTGACTACTATATAATGCAAAACATTAATTACAATAATAATGTTCATTTTGTATTTTGACAAAGTAAGGTCAAGTATATATTTTTCAAAATTGAAACCTCTAAATATCTCTACTTTTGTCTGGTTGCTTACTGTCCAGGAAGGTGACATAGAATTCAGTTCATAGGATTTTCACAACTATAAATCTATAAATCCCCAGTCTCCTAGACAATAAGATAAACAAGGTCTCAGTAGGTCTTCTGATCCAATCCTTTGTCCCAGAATAAAGATCAACTTAGATACTGCCTTTCAGGGATATGTTTGTACAGGCTTTTTCTTAAAATCTTCCCATGCTGGAGATTTCACAGTTTCCCCAGGTAAGCTATACTGATGTTTCCCTGTCCTTGCCATAAGGTCTTCTATCTTCATTATATATATGCTTAAATCATCTCAGTTGATTTTTTTTTTCAAATACAATGTATTTTATAGAACCAGGAATTGGAAATAGATGGATAGGTTTACGGGGAAAAAAAACAAAAAAAAAGAAAAGAGAGAGAACAAGACCCCAATGAGAGAGATATTCATGTATTACGAGAAGTGTAAAATTTTCCGAGTCTTATGTGATCAAATCATTACCAGTTTATAGCTATTAAAGACATCAAATCTCTTCACATTGTACAATTTCTCCAAGTGGTTCTCTGGAGGCACAAGGTTTTTTTCCATTATCTATAAACAGAGACAGCTGAGACTGAAGATAACATTAGATGACCAAATTACATGCCTTAAGTTGCACAAACTCATCACCTCTTTCAGATCTTCAGTAAAATTATTCATAAAGATATAGTTTTTGATGTGTGTACTACTGGCCTCAGAGGTTTTGATTGGTAAAGAGTATTCCCAGATTCTGGAGTCTGATCTTTTAAACTATTTATTGTAGAAGTTTTCCCTTATGTCTCTATGTCCTGGGATGACTTTCACTTTTACAGACAAATCCTAGAATTGCCTGAAAGTTTTGATGGGCTAGAAACCAAACTCAGTTGGCACTTGACATATAGGCACTCAGTTTCAGACAGTAAGAAACTTTACTTGGCATATAGTCATTCAGTTTCGGACAGTAAGAAATTTTACTTGTGTGAACATGGGCTGATCCTTACCTGTTGGCCTCAATGTCAAGAAATGGTACCAGAAATGTCTGATTTACTAGGATGCACACAGCCTATAGTCCATTGCCTAACTTCAAAAGTTGCAGGAAAGGCCACAGAGAAAGGTAATGTTGGATATTTGACAAAGTGTGTAATCTATGTAAATTAAATTGAAGGGATCTGCACACCAGTGTGACAATTTCTAGAGTGTTTATCAATTAGGAAAAAAAAAAAAAAAAGACCCCAAAACATACCCAATTCATTATTCTTGTCTTTCAGTCATTACACTAGACAGATTAAAACTCTACCATTTGATTCAGTTGGGCAATTACAGAACAGCATTCTGGGCAATAAGCACTGAATAATTTTACTGGGATCCTGCCAAAGGCTGAAAATTATGGAATGAAAAATGAACGATGAATAAATGAATAAACAAATCTGTTTGCAGAAATTAGGGTTGATTGCTAAATGATTTGCTGCCTCACAAATGGAGCTAAATTAATCCTGAGATTTGTTCCATAATAGAATGATTTGGCCTTTAAAGCACCTGAATGAATGCACGTTGAACTCATCTGAAAGATTCCAGGCTACTCTAGTAGACTTTGAATTAGACTCATGGAACATTGTTCATTGTCATATTTTCCTATGCCCTTGGAGAGAAAGATGTCATTATTTTCACTGTACAAGTGGGGAAATCGCAGTACAAAAAGAGAAGGGCCATGATCATAGAAAAAGTCACTGGTACAGCTCACTGACACAAGACGTAGATGAGAAATGAGAAGACAACAGTCATGCCCATAAGGTTTTATTACTATATACACAGAAGTTATAATAATCCATAACAGTCTGGGATTGATTCATTTGCTATTGGATGTGAATAGCAGGGTTTTGAGGAAAGGAAGTGAACTTTGGGTTACCTACAATATCCCATCAAAGTTATTATTTTCTTTTCAAGAGCATTTTTTTCTTCTCACAAATTAATTTTTGATCTGCAGTATGAGAAAAAAGTCATCTGCCACCTGAAGTCCTGGATAATCCTTTCCCAGACCCTCATATGAAACCAGCAGGTGACAGTTGTACTATTTCACCCAAATTCATCTGTCCTTTTAACCTGCAGGGGCCAAATAGGAAGTAAAATAACTTTTGCTCTTAACAGATCAAACCAATGAAAAACAGTGGTGAGAAATGGATTTTGTGCTGCTCTCACTCACTCATTTGAGGGAGAAGAGATTTATTCACTGCAGGAGTCAATAAAACTGCAGCACAACCCAAGTTTTCATTTCAAGTCTTGAAGTAACACTCTGAACTTTGGCAAGAACTTGCTGCAAACAAGTTAGATCTCAAAGTGTTTCCTAGTTTAAACTATGGCTAAGCCAAAGCTGACATGAAGGGGCTAAAGGGCACAAAACCTCCCAATACCGCATGAGAAAAATCTTGCTTCATTCTGCTGCTAGTGCAGAGGATATACAGAGGGAAGATCTTCCTGTGAGCATGCAGAGCAAGGTGACGGGGAAAGTGCAGGGATCTAACAGAATCCTGAATTTTCTACTGTTTGAGTCAAAAGAAAGTCTGGGCCCTAAAACTGGATACAGTTTTTTTTTTCTTTTTAGTAATTTTGATATACATATTTAACAAAGGGAAAGTAAATTATTCACCAGACTTCAGTCTCATCACTTTGATCTCAATAGTCTGCACTACTTCAAGAGTTGATAAAGGAACAAATGTCCAAATAATAGAAACATAGGAAAAATAGTATAGAGAAACTAGGTATCTTTCTCAAATAAAATTAATATTTTTTTGTTAAAAAGAATTGGTCCCTCTGGTAGAGCTAAATGTTCATACAATACTTAGCTGTTGTCACATAAGATGTTTGCTGTTAAGGAACAGAAAATAGGAATTCCTTCAAGAAGTTTAAAAAAGTAAGAAACTGTATTAAAAGAGATACAAGTCTAGAAAGAACTTGCTGATGGAGATTGAGTTCATGTATTATTTTTTTTAAAAGCAATCTTGGCATGAAGACCAGGAGATTGCTTACAAAATCTGGTGATGGGATGAAGAAGGCATGAGGCATCAGCAACACAGAGCAAAAATTAGGTATCACACAGGAAGAAATGGATTATATAGTAGACAAGGGTAAAGATCGTTAAATTTCTTACCACGATGTGGAAGCTCATAAGCTGAGGAACTAATAGCAAGAATATAGTGTATAAACTGCTAGGTCATCATTTAGGAGCATCTTAAGGGAAGAATGATTAGGATATGCTTGTTGGTCATAGGAATAGCAGCTGTGATTGCTCAGTGAGGTATTTTCAGTAGCGGTAAGGATTCATTAATTTCTTCAGACAAAGCTGTAATGAGAAATTTTGGTTAGAAAAGAAGTAATAAAACTGTAACATGTTTAGTGACGAACTAAAGTTATAAGAAGTTGTCTTAGCAGTAAACAGCGTCAGTAGGAGATATATTTTGGAAAATGTTTAATTTCTGTTATTTCTGTCAGTTAGGTGAGCTTGCCTGCTTCTGGCTGCTTTCGTAGCCCTTCTTGCCTTTGCTGAGCTTTCTTCATTGACTTGGCTGTCAGGTCCACTGTCGCTCCTGCTGCCATCACTGACATACTTTCAGTGGTCATTCTGGAGTAGGATTGTGGAAGATAAGTGGAAAAAGGAGGACTTTGCAGAGAAAAAAAGAGGAAAATGCAGATGATTGGAGTAGGAAGATCTCCAATGGTACATTTGAAGCTTAACTACTTAATTACAGATACGAAGCAGCTTCCTCTCCAGAAGGGCATAGCTGTCCTAGAGGCTCTATATCACCTCTGTCTGTCTTGTATGGGTGTCTTATGCACCCAAGACATCTCAATGCCAGAGGACTGTGGAGGTAAACTGACCCAGTTAACTTTTCGATGTGTCTGCTACCCATTAAAGCATCATTGGTTTCAATGCTTAGAGTTATTCTGAAGGGAAAATAATCATCTTACACGCAGAATGGTACAGAGATGGAGTGATCTTGAAAAATTAAGGATTGTTTTAAGAGATATACATGCTTAAGGAAGGAGTGGGGAGGAAGAAAGCCTCATCCTTGGACTCACTAGTAGAACTGAAATGACAAAAAGTTCTGAATAATAAAAGAGGTCAAAGTGTTCAAACTTGTAAGCCAAAAGTTAAATATGATGACAGTTTAAATTCTCAGAAAGAAAATCAAACCTCTTATCAGGTTCCCAGTGTAAGAAAGCCACATTTTTGAGGACTCTGCTGTGTAGTACTGGATGATAAACCATGGAATCATCTTAGCACAGTGTTACCATTTGCCATGGTTTAAACCCAGCCACTACATGAGCAATACACATCCAACTTGCTCACTCCTCGCTAGTTGGTGGGGAGAAAAACCAGAAACAAGTAAAACTTGTGGATCTAGATAAGAGCAGTTTAATAATTAAAATAAAATTAAAATATAATAATAATGACAATAAAGAGAACAGGAGAGCTAAATAAACCCCAAGCAGACAAGCGATGCACAATGTAACTGCTGACACCCATAAACCAATGCTTAGCCAGTTGCTGAGCAGTGAAACACCCCTTCTGGCCAACTCTCCCCAGTTTCTATATCAGACATGATATCCTATGTTATCGAACATTCCTTTGACCAGTTTCAGTCAACTGTCCTGGCTGTGTCCCCTCACAGCTTCTTGGGCCCTTGCAGCAAGAGGCTGGAGGTTAAAAAGAAGCTAAAAGAATCCTTGACTACGTAAAAACACTACTTAGCAATAACTGAAAGCATCAGTGTGTTGTTGTCAGGATTATTCTCATACTAAATCCAAAACACAGCACTGTATCAGATACTGGGAAGAAGATTAACTCTATCTCAGCCAAAACTGGGACATCCTTACTTAGCATCAGAGAGGTGTGAAAGTAGTCCATCTTAGATGTTTACATTCATATACTATCAGTCCTCTTCTCTGAAGCTTTCAGGAAATACTGGTGTTAGTGTTACTCAATGCATTTTACACTCTTTGCAAAATTTTAGAATTAGGAAAATGATAAAAGAAAGGCCCACATTCTTTCTGTATTGGTGCAGCTTTTTCACTCAATGCAACTATACTAGCTTAGACCTGGTCTAGATCCCTATTGCTCCCGAGACTACAATCTAATTATAAGCAAGATAAATAGAAAAAATACCAAACGATGGAATGAACAGCAGAGGAGAATAAATATTATTCAGTGGTGTAGCTGCTTAGATTTGTTATCTTCATACCTTAGAGATTCCATTCCATTCTAATACAGACTGTCTGTCTGCTTTTTTTGTAGTCCACTAATGCACTAAATATCCATAGACATAAAATGTCCAAAAAAAAAAAAAAGGGTCTTCTAAGGGAATAGAACTGTAAATGTGTAAAGCTCTGTGCCTGTGTATATATGTCACAACAGTTAAAAAGGAAAGTATAGTTCCTTGATTGCCTATACAAACTCCATTTACTAAACAGTAAAAGTACCAGACACACATTTTTCAGGGAGTATTATGTTGGCCAAAGGTCGCAAAAACAATTTCAGAGGCAGCCTGCCCACATTAGTTTCTTGTGATCTTGATTACAAATTTATAAGAGACATACCCTAGACATTGAGAGATGGTCTCAAAGATTACTGTCCTTCCTGCCATCTGCACACTCCACTGGGAACATTAGAAACCCTGTCCATCAACCAAAATAAACAGCTCTTCTCATGAACAGGTCCAAAGAACGCCCTATAAATCATACTTGTCAAAAATCCTAGTAGCATTACAGAAGACAGAAATCAATCCAAAACTCATTAGTTCACCTGACAAGTGCTTAATCTTATATTGTTTAATGCCAACCTGAACAACTCAGATAGAATAGAACCATGCAAAGCAGTGGCTGGATTTTCTATTACAGAAACTTCTGCAGTGATTATAGCTTAATCTTGTTCTTAAATCTTCTTCCTGTTCATTCTCCTTTTCTCTACACCACCTGCCAAAAGATATTGACTCCAACTGAGTTTTCTTACTTTTGAAGGGATAGATACATCATGATTGCCTCATTCAATAACTTGCAAGACTGTACATCTACATTTTGCAAATGTCTTCTGCTAAGCAGGACAAACAAGTGTGGACTGGATTATATACAGTAATGTCTGAAGAGGTTGCCAAGAAGAATAGGTATGCTACTAACTTTTTATTAGATTTGTAGTAAATCTTTGAGAGCATGGAACAAAGTATTAAGTAACTCTCAGGTTATATGGGATAACAAGAAAACACAAGTACAGAAAGTAAATGTTGTAAGTCAAGGCCTTCTTTGTAGAGAGATTTGGGGAACAAAACACAACTCACATGGAACTTATATTCTATGAATTTGCCTTAAAAGATTGGAAGAAAGCGTTTAGGAGATCCTAGAACGATTCCAACATTTTTAACAAAACGGGTGGATGCCTTCCAATGTATAACTGAATCTACTACTATGTACTTATTCTTAACGTTTCTGCTTATTTTACCAGCTGATGAAGAGCCATAGTATCTTAGATCAAAAAATGAAAATAGTACATCCCAATATTAAAAAAGAAGAAAGACATTATTCTGGAATGGCTTTCAAAGTGACACTAACAATATCCATGTGACATTTAAGAAACAGCATTACTTCTCAGCTTACCTAAAACATAAAAGGAAACTTCAGAACCTATATTACCTCTGGGGAGTGTATTGTGTTGTTACAAGCTCAGGTGGTGAGTGTTTGACATACTGTTTAGTACTCTGACACCAGGTGGCCCTTTGGGTCTATAGACATCATAGAAGAAGCAGAAATGAAAATTGCAAACAATGAATGCATATAGCCAGCCATAAGCAAGGCTAGAAGAAATGCATAGTAAATTCCTATATCAATGTGCCCTCGTAATGTGAGTAATGTGCCCTCGTGGCCAATTGCCAATGGCATCCTTGGATGCATCAAGAAGAGTGTGGCCAGCAGGTCAAGGGAGGTTCCTCTCTCCCTCTCCTCTGCCCTGGTGAGGACTCATCTGGAGTCCTGTGTCCAGTTCTGTGCTCCTCAGCTCATGAGGGACAGAGAACAGCTGGAGAGAGTCCAGCACAGGGCCACCAAGATGATCAGGGAACTGGAATATCTTTCATAGAAGGGAAGGCTGTGGGAACTGGGGCTGTTTAGTCTAGAGGAGACTGACGGGGGATCTTATTAACATTTACAAATATCTAAATGGTAGGTATCAGGAGGTTGGGACATCCCTTTTTTCGATGGCATCTAGCAACAGGACAAGGGGTAATGGGATGAAGCTGGAACACCAAAAGTTCCACTTAAAAAAAACTATTTCACTGTTCAGGTGATGGAGCCCTGGCACAGGCTGCCCAGAGGGGTTGTGGAGGCTCCTTCCTTGGAGGTCTTCAAGACCCACCTGGACATGTTCCTATGCGACCTGATCTATGCGACCCTGCTTCTGCAGAGGGGTTGGACTAGATGGTCTCTAAAGGTCCCTTCCAACCCCTACCATTCTATGATTCTATGATACTGTAACTTTTTTCTTTTTTTGTTTTCCCACGTTAAAACGTCAGTTCAGTTTTTGCCACAAGAGGACCTCTTGTCAGTGTTATGCATTCTTGTAGATGGTAATTCCCTTGCATTTCATGAACTTTGCTGAAGTCAAGTATTAGATCCAAATTTGGAATTTTATCTGTTAATTTACTTCTTTTAGTCTAACTGCCTCGAGATATGTACAAGGAAACTGGCTCTTATGAGGACCGACTATCTAACGCTTTGCTTTAAAATGGTAGGAAGATAGGTGAGAAGCTTCTGTAAGAGAACACAACTTGATAACTGGAGTGTGGAAATACTGTATTTGGAACTATGTTAAAAAAAAGAAAAAGGGATACAGGAGTCATGGAGGGAAAATCAGTCTAAAGAAGATGAAAATGCAAGAGAGGAGATTGGTGTTAGTGCTGGACCAGGGTGAACAAGTATATTCAATTTTGACTTTACAGAGATTGTGTCAAACAGCTAAGGACATCTATCAGAATCTGATAGCAGATGCTCAAGAATAATTTACAGCCTGTGCTAGTTTAGGAACAACAAGTTCTGTAAATATACACCCCATCTGCTTTTTACAGAGCAAAAGGAAGACAGAAAAGCAGAATCATACACTGTAAATGTAAAATGTAGTAGCAGGAGTTAAGGTCTAGTGGGCTTGTGTGGCTATGTTTTGGTAGCAGGGGAGCTACAGAGCTGGCTTCTGTGAGAAGGCACTAGAAGCTTTCCATCTATCTGAGAGAACCAATGGCAGGCAGCTGTAAGATGGACCAAGGCTGAGACAATCAGCGATGGAAGTAATGCAGCTGTGATCAATGTATTTGAGATGAGGAAGTTGCTATGGAGATGCTAAACTTCAGCAGAAGGGAGAGAAAATATGAGAACATCTCCACAGACATCAAGCAGGTGTCCCAGGCCCAGAGCAGAGGTTCCCCTGCAGCCTGTGGTGAGCCCGTGGTCAGGCCCTGCCCCTGCAGCCCATGGAGGCCCTGAGGAAGCAGAGATCCACCTGAAGTCTGAGGATGATCCTATACCAGAGTGGATGGATGCCCAAAGGAGGCTGTGAGAAGTCCACGCTTGAGCAAGTTCCTGGCAGAACCTCTGAACTCCTTGAAAGAAGAGCCCATACTGCACTGGGCTTGTTCTCAGGATTTGTGGCCCTGTGCGGGACCCACACTGGAGCAGTCTATGCCTGAAGAAACTTTCCCTGTGGATGAAACTCATGCTGCAGCTGTTCATGAAGGACTGTAGCCCTTGGGAGGGATCCCGCACTGTAGTAGTGGAAAATGTGAGGAGCCTTTCCCCTGAGAGGAAGTGGTGGCAAAGTCCATCTGTGATGAAGTGACTGTAGCCCTCATTCCCTGTCCCCCATGAGCTACTGGGGTGATGAGGTAAAAAACTAAGAAGGAGGAGTGGGGGCAGGTGTTTGAAGGTTCAGCTTTTATTTCTTATTTCTCTATTCAATTTTGATTGTTAATAAATCACACCAACTCTCTCTGATTTTCGTCTGTTTGGCTTATGACAATAATTGCTGAGTGATCTCCTTGTCCTTATCTCATCTGCCATGCTTTTTGTTATCTTTTCTCTTCTGTGTCCAGCTGAGCAGGGAAAGTGATAAAGCAGCTTTGGTGTACCCCTGGAAAATAGCCAAGGTTACACCATCACATAAAGAAATAGAGGAAATAGTGGGTGGTTTCTGTGATAGGCCCAGGAGAGTACAGGAATCCACCTTGATGATGTAGCTTCTGGATCAATGGGTCAATTTTAATTCATTATGGTTCACCTTCTCACATGGCTTATTTTAAGAGTGGGGTAAAAACAGTACTTCCAATTTAATAGTGTCTAAAACAATCCTTAGAGATTTTACAGGTTTTGTCTTCCCATTCCTTTGCTACCCTGTCTATTCCTAAGACATCTTCTCCCCTATATTCTTCAGCTTTCATTTAGGAGTTGCTTTCTGCAGGGAATCTGATCACTGTTGCCCCTAATTTGTGAGTTATTTCCACAGGCTCCTGTCTACCACCAGCTTCCCAACAGTCAGTATGGCAATCAGACTCCTCAACCTGCACCTGTTTTTTGTGATCAGTATAATTCTTTTTTCCTTCCCCTTGTAGTGGAGCCTCACCTGTACCAGCGTCTTTCTGGTGATAGTTCATCTCCTTTTTCCACCTCTCACCTTTCAAAAATGGGTACAATAGTAAAACTGCTTCAAGTGTCTCTTTAAGCTTTTAGCTCACAAATGTGGGGTTTTTTTAATGCCTTTGCCATTCCAGGTAAGATTTTGTATGAGTTCATTCTCTTTATCTATACTCTTCCTAAGGTCATTTGCAGTCCCTTTTTTCCCCCCCTGCCATATAACCATCGCTATCTCACTTTTCTTCCTTGTAGTAGGGAGATTTGCTGTGAGTTTGAGAATATTGTGAACCCTCATCTAGCTGGAAGGGAGCAGGGAGGGTAAAGACATGTAACCACAGAATGATATTAAATTTGTCATCCTCCTAGAAGTTGCATATGACAGAAGGGTTTTTTGTTTTTTTTTCAGTTAAGTTCTATTGATTTAAATAAAAAAAAAAATCACAGAACTGGAAGTTTTTAGAGTCTCATTTTTTGCTTCATTTTTTGTAATAGCAAAAATAAAAGTATTCATAAAGCTTCCACCTTTGGAGATATTCAAAATTCAACTGGACAAGATCCTGCACAACTTGATTTAATTAAGGCTACATTTAACACCAGGCTAGAGTAGATAGCATTCAGAGGTCCCTTCTGACCTTAATTATTCTATGAATCGATGATTAGTACCTGTTAATAGAAATAGCCCTGAAAATAAAGATTTGAATGATGCACAGGGAATGAGATGATTGTTTACTCTACTTTTTGCGGGTTTTGGACTTAAAATAAATTATTTAAGAATATACGGGCATGATGTTATTTAAATCAGTGGATAATTTCTTTTCCCAAGAGGAGAAGGAACTCCAATTTTACTCGAAGCCCATGCTCGAATGTCAGGGAAATCAATGGGATCTGAAAATGTACCATATGATAGGCATGTGTTACATATTTTCTGGACTTGTAGCCTATGGTAGGAAAACAATATTAATAACAGAAAAAGGCAGTTCCCAGAGATTAGAAAGAGATTACATCTCTCAGTAGTTCACCTTGGAAAGTCTTTTACTATTCCTCAGAAAACAAGACCATTATAATGAAAAGTCTTCCCCTGGTGACCCTGGAAATCTTATTAGTAAATGGGGTCTTTCCTTCCCCAGAGGCTTGATTGACTAACAGCAAAGGAGTGATTCTTGCAATGTTCACAGGGAGGAAGCCTAGCTCTTCTGTTGCTACTTAGGGGAAAAAGGGGAAAAAAAAATTAGTGGGGTTTATGTCCCATGCTCCTCCATTTTCAACCAGATTCAAGAGATGTTTCTCTAACATTGGAAAAACTTTAAGAATCCTACTTTGCAACTGAAAGAGAAAACTCACATCTACTATCATTAGGCAATAATTATTTTGTTTTTCTAGGGAGGATTCAATAAGATAAACTGAGATAAATAAAGTTTCAGGGCTTCAGGCCAAGATATTTATTGACTTAGAAGGTACTTATCTCTTAGTTCACTCCATGTAAAAAATGTAATGATAGTAATTATGTTAGAAAACAGATCACTTTTTAAATTATTTAAAAGCACTCTTCCGGAATTTAACAGGATGATAATTGCTCCAGCAGCTTTTATGACCTGTGGGGGAAGAAATTAGCCACAGGGAAAAGAAAAATCTCAACCTGGTCTTTGTATTTAATTCATACTAATTTATTTAATTATTTTTACTATGGCATCTGCATTTCAAATACACCCAACATTTTGGGAAATAGATTGAATTTTGAGGACAAGAAAAGATTGTGGAAACCCCTTGAAAATCATGATTACTACTCTAAAAGCATCAAAAGAGTGAGATATCAGAGACTTGTTGGATTAAGTACCTAGATAAAACATAGACACAACTAATGCTTGTATCTGAAAATCTAATCATCTCAGAGAAATTCAGACATCTGAAATTTTCTTTTCTCATTCCAAAGATGCATAGACGAAGTACTGAGGGATACGGTTTAGCTCAGTGGTGGCCTTGATAGTATGCAGTGAGTGGTAGGACTTGAATTTAAAGGTCTTTTCCAACCATAATGATTTCATGATTCAAAATAGAAAAAAAATCACAGTATGAAAAATCCTACAATTTTTTATGCATAATTTAAATATTTCATAGAATCATAGAATCATAGAATGGTAGAGGTTGGAAGGGACCTTTAGAGATCATCTAGTCTAAACCCCCTGCTTGAAGCAGGTTCACCTAGATCAGGTGGCACAGTAATGTGTCCAGGTGGGTCTTGAAGATCTCCTAGGAAGGTGACTCCACACTCTCCCTGGGCAGCCTGTGCCAGGGCTTCCTCACTGAACAGTAAAATAGCTTTTTTTTACATTTAAATGGAACTTGTAATCCAGTTTCACCCCATTACCCCTTATTATTCTTTTGATAGATATAATAGAAAAGAGAGGTCCCAACTTCCTGACACCCATCATTTAGATATTTGTAAATGTTAATAAGATCCCCCCTCAGTCTCCTCCAGGCTGAACAACCCCAGGTCCTGCAGCCTTTCCTCATAAGGAAGATTTTCCAGTCTACCGATCACCTTGGTAGCCCTGCACTGGAGTCTCTTCATCAGGTCTCTGTCCCTCTTTTGCTGGGGAGCCCAGAACTGGACATAGTACTCCTGTTCTGGGCTATCCTATTCAGATTCCTAGTCTGATTTTTATTTAATGGTTCCATAACGTCTTTAATAGTGTAAAGTAAGTATTTTAACAAAGACTATAATGTTCTTTCAGCTTGTCCTCACAAATCTACTACTCAAATGTCCTGGGAAGCATGAAACAATGTTATGCTTTTATTTTTATATAAATCTATGGAAAATGAAGAGTTACCCATATAGACATGTACGGATAGCAAAGAGATCAGAGGATCAATCTGACAGAAATTTCCTCAAAAGGACTAAAAAGTATATAAACTACTCCCTTCCTAGGACACCCTTCACATCTTCTCCTAGGTTTTATGAATTCCATCTGTGTTTTTATTAAACTTGTTTTCATCAGATATATCTCAAGTTGATGTAAATACTCAGACCAAACTGAATTGTTTCACTTTGCTAAACATTATAAACAAAAATTAAAAATGCTGATCCTAAGTGATGTTTGTAGTTCTGATTTGATTCTATTTCTGACCTGGAAAAGTCAATTACTTCCACAGCCAATTTTTATCCCCCCCCTTCTCCTCTAACTTCATATTTAAGTTAATGGCCTGTTGAGTCAGAACGGACCACTGTGTTAATGTAATTTGACTGCCTGTGTAGCACAGATCGTGGGATTTCCTTGCACTAATTCCTGCCTGTATTAAAATACATCTTTATTCAAATAAAATACAAAACATCTAGACTTAATTCATTTTTACATGTCATTGCAAGAAGCTCATTACTACCATGAATAATGCATTCCAGACAGGACTACCTACTAGTAGGTGTGGGAATTTTAAAACAGATGCATATTTACTAATCAAAATAAATTGCATGTGAATTGTGGGTTTGGTGGGGAGTTTTGTTTGGGTTTTGTTTGTTGATTTGTTTGTTTTTTTCTCCAGTGAACACAGGCTCATTTAGACTGTTCTTGAGGAATATTAACCTGCTCTGACCATTAGATTGATATTGGAAAAAACAGTACCTCTTTCCAGAGTTCTCTCCAGAGTCTGACACTTTTAAAGCCTTAGCTGTTATTTTTCCTATTCTGTGTAGGTAGCAAATTTAAAGAATAGATCTGCACAGTAAAATGTGGTTTGAGAGATAACTAAAACTGGAAGCACTGCAGCTGTCAGTTTATACATTATTTACCACAAATTTAACATAGATATAAGTCTGCAGTGATGTAACTGCGCTGCTTCCAGGACACAGAATATCTCTGCATGGCATTATACTACACTACACAAACGTATCATCTCATTTAGAGCCAACTCTGGCATCTCTGCATGGGGTGCTGTTGTACCAGCTAGGTAGCTCTATGCTGAGCTCTTCAGGGTAAGAACTGTCTTTTCATTATATGCATGTATGTGCAACTGCCTTTCCCTGGGGCCTCTAGGTATTGCTGTGCTAGAAATAAATTATAATAATGAATAAGAGGCCTGGACACATACAGTCGAGGAATCTCTGATGTATGCAAATGGTTTTCAGTGCAAAGGGCTAACACTAAATCCAGGTGATAAAGTTAACTTATAGTTCTTTCCCATGCATTTTAAATTTTATGTGAGTTTGTTACGCAAAACATTTTTCCCCACCAGAAAAAAAGAGAAATGTAAAATGATTGTGTCTACCTGTTTACTATTAGCAAGGGCACAAGAAAATTTCTGAATGCTCCCAGTAAGCTGTGACAGAGGAATACTATTTCTGTAAAACCCTATTGACAGAAAATGAGTAATTTATTCTGTTCCAAATAGTCAGCCATATATTTGCAAAACTATCAGCTTGTAAATTTTACAGCATGCACAGCTCGGAAACATTGGGCTGTAATGATGCAACAGCAGAGCACACATAAAGGCTGGAATAAATAGCCAGCACAGCCTCAAATGAACTTTGGTGGATTTGTGTTACTATAGAGCTGTAGTTGTAGTAGAGAATGTAAGAGTATCAAGAACATTAGCTGGCCGAAGTGTGATCCTCCTTCTTTTTGGTCTTGACACTGGGTTGAAACATTCACCCTTTCAAAGTAGAGTTTACAGTTACAGTGATCGAGTGTTTGAAGGAGATAATTGAATTTCATGTAATTGTTTGGAATAGAATTTCACCTGATATTATAAATTACAAGTCAGTAACTTCTTTTGTATGAATGGATGTTGACAGTCCATACAAGATCCATGAGTTTCTAGAGTGTGTTGACTCCCTTTCTACTTGTTTCTTTAATTAAAAACAAAACAAAACAAAGAAATCCTATTTCAGTGGAATTTCCCTATTTTTTTTTCAGAAGAGCTGAACAAGAACAAAGGGAGAAGAAATCGTGACCTCCAGGAATCACACATTCACTTGATAAACACCTGCTATAAGTCTTCTTGTCAATCTTTCACAAACAAATTGTTGTGATTTTTGATCACTTTTTTTTCATACCCCAATATGTGGTAAATAATTAAAAGCTATGCTTCCTTGTTCAGTAAACACCCAGGTCAGACCTTCATTGCTTTTGACCAAAGACCATCTGAGAATACCTTTCCTTTGTGCTTTTTGGGTAAGGAATGTTTTAGTATTGATATAAATAGAAGTGGTAAGTCATTCCAAGCTCTGTACTTTGCATTTGAGATCAAGGATCCTACTGTGGTGTGGGTAATTATAGTGATAAAAACCTTCTGTAAAACAAAGAGCTCCCTACATGGGTTTACAAAAAGTGTTGTAGAAGGAAGAAAAAGTGAAAAAGATGAAGCAGAAGAAAAGTCACCTCCTCTGCCATTTTGAAGGTATTTGATGGTCAGGAATCACTGACCAGTATGTTTTGATGGGTACAAAGTTTGCAGTCCAAAGAAGCGTAGCAAGGAGATCCCTCCATGATAGTAATACCTATTCCATAGCGGTGCATGGAGTTAGCTTAACAATATCATTTGCTTCAGGTGATAAAATAAGATGATTAAAGAGAACGTTGTTATTTTGAATAATTTCTTGAATTATGAATCATTTTGAATTCCTACTTCAAGCTTAATTTTAATAGTAAACACATGAGCAGATGTAGTCTAAGGAAATCAAATCTACCAGTTAAATTTTCATTAAGGTTGAACGTGCACTGAAACATAGAGGCTGTGTTAAAGATTTTTAACTGTTCTTGAAGTGGTTTGCCAGAAGTGCAATCCATATCTGTGACAGAAGGACAGTTTTACAGCATAGGAGATACTATTTATACTATTTTCTGGATAATTTCCCACCCTCTGAATTAAAATTCACAATTTTGGCTTCAAATACCAGAGACATTTAAAAATCTATGCCTTATTAATTAGCTAGGCAGAGGGAGATTATTAATTTAATAAGCATTAAGATTTTGGAGCTAGAAAAAGAAATCTGTTCTTCTAATACACTGTAAAGTAAATTTTAATGAATTCAACAGCTTCAAAATAATGGTATCTCTTTTCTCAGTGTATCATGCCTGCCTTAAATTGCATGTATCTGTCTGTTCATACATGTATATGTGCATTCTACAGGAAATTAAAGGGTTAAAAGCAACAAAAACTCCCAACTGATGCTAAAAATCACTTTAATAATAAACACTGATGAAACATTCATCTTATAGTGAAGATTACAGCTCCTCACTAGCTGATATAGGAATCAGGTCTTTCTAAAACAATTCAGCCCTGTCTGTTTTTATTATTAGCTGAAAATGTATTATTCTTCAACACACAAAGTGTTCCTTCTGTGCTGCAGAACTTGTTCTTTAGCCTGCAAATGTGATATTTGTGCTCTTTTACAACAGAAGCTTCTCTAGAGCGGATCCCATGGGAATCACTAAAGGCAAAGAGATAAACCCAGTTCCTCTTCACTTAGAGTGGATCTCACTATCTTCTGGTAAGACTGTGTGATTCAGGGTGACCTCATTTTCCATTAGAGGAAAAACAGAAGGGTGAAAGAACAATAACAATTCACAATCTAAGGATCGAGAGGTTACCAAGCAGGAATGCTGGGTGCTATGAGAAAAATGATAACTTCAGCGTGTCCAAGAAAAACATCTTTTTTCCTCTCTGTCAGCTATGACTTTATGCTAGAGCTCACCAAGAATTTCAGACTGTCTGATAGAAATAAATTCCCTATATTTTTATTGTAGTTTAGGCCCATCAGGGAACAAAAGACCACGATTAGCCTCAAGTACCAAAGGCCTGAGAATTGCCAAAGGGCAGGGAGAGCTTAATTGCCACTTAAGGTTCAGGACAAACCAGACCAGACTACTGGGCCTGAGGAAGAAAATAGAAAATAATTTAGCGCAAGACCAACTAAAGCATAACCATAAAACCCCAAAACATAACTAACATAAAACAACACAGAGTGGTACTATGATGAAGAGCACAACCAGCCCTTTAAGATCACCTCCCCACTCCTCCCTCTTCCCGGGCTCAGAGTCCCGATCCCAATGTCTTTTTCTCCTCCCCCCCCCCCCCCCCCCCCCCCCGAACGGCTCAGGGGAACAGGGAATGGGGGTTTCAGTCCTGAATGAATATTCCTGATGGCTTCCTCTGTTTGCCTCAGGGCAGGCAGGCTTGCGCCAGTCCTCCCTGCACTGCCATGGGATCCCTCACACACTCAGCAGCCCTGCACAGGCTGCTCCGACGTGCATTCATCCCAAAGGCTGCAGCTCCTCTCTGCCTCTCGTGTGGGGCTGCTCTGCGGCGCGCAGGCTCCAGCACAGCCTGCGCTATGGCCGCCTCCTCACACGGTCTCTGCCCATCCAGGCACACTGACTTGGAGCTGCTGGTGGCTCTCAGTCTCGACATTGCCCTCCGTGGGTTGCAGGGGCACAGCTGTGTTCTCAACACAGCTTGCAGAGGGGTCTCTGGTCTGGTGCTTCTCTTTCCTTCCTCCTTCTCTGACTGTGGGGTCCACATGGTTACCTCCATCTTGTACCACTCTTACACCTCCTCCTAAGCACTTCAAATTGCCATCCTTAAATAGTGCTTGCAGAGGTACCAGATTAGTCCAGCTGGGTCGGAGTTGGGTCTGAACCCAAGAGCCAGAGGAATGTCCAAGAACTCTTTACTGGGTCTTCACTGCAACTCCTTCCCTCTGTTACCAAGGAAAAGTGGCTCCTTGCTAAACCATGACAATTTTTAATAAAGTAATGGACACTGAAATTTTTCTATAAGTATTGTGGTGACTAAATCACAACAATATCCTCAGCAGAAACCTCTGAAATGAGAAAGAAAGAAAATTGGCATTTCTAGTGGACATCCAAGATTAATCAAGCTCCAGTGCTTTGTAGGCACTCTTTAGGAGTCAGAAAGCAGAGTAGTGTGGTGGCAAATGAAGGAGAGGTTTGATGAGAAAGGGAGAGATCCTGATGTGCACATTATCTCAGCTAGCCTAGCATGAAGTTTCCTTGACTCAGCAACCAGAGATCAAGAATTTACTTAACCCCAGACAGCTCTTGAAAACTCAGTGGAGTTGTGTATAATGGGAGTCTGTGTGTCCAGGCTGAGATAGGGATGCAGATGTCTTAGCTGATGCCTTCTAATAACAGGACCAATCTGCTTTTTTCCTACTTGCACTACTGTGAGGTTATGTATGTGCTGTAAATTAACTGGAATAAAGGCCATTTAGAATCTCCTTCTAATAGAGAGCTCTTTTGCTAACTTTGATAAGTCTCACATTTTTAGGGCCTCTTCCTTTCCAAAACTTCCCAGTCCACAATGCCATGACAAAATCAAGCCTGGTCTTTGTGGGAGGGACATGTCCAACTCTGACTGCAAAGGCTCTTGGTGCTAGGATGGGGAAAAGAGGTGCATTTCTGTGTGTCAACTCTTCACAAAGCCACAGTAGCTAGTGCAAAGGATCCCAGTCAATCTGGGACAATCCAGTCCCAGATTGGCTGGGACAATCACTAGCAGGGAAGAAGATATGAGCCGTGAGTGACATGATATGGGATCCACCTAAGGGTCTCAGGTCCTCAGTCCTGAATCATGACTGTGGCACTAGAAAACAAAGAGGATTATAGATAGTTCTTTAAACTCTGGAAAATAATACCCTAATTCAAGAATCTACCTGTGTTACCACCTAATTTCTTTCTGTAAAGGTATTGCAGGTGAGATAAAATAAACGAATAAACTGTGGGCACTTAGCTAACAGTGAAATAATTGTGATCAACATGATAACTACTGCTCAAATCACTCCTCTTTTCACACCCCTTTCAAAGATAAAGATCCCATAAGAAAGCAACTAGGAAAATTAGATTTATTTTGTTGGCTAGAAAAATCTGTAATTTATTCCTGAAAAGTACAGAGATCATGCTGATATTACAGGACAGACTGAGGAGGGCAGAAACCCTGCTAAGATCCCTGCACATTTCTAATGTCCTCCTATGATTTTCCTGCAGGGCCAGAAATCACAGCCTAGGTATACAAGGTGTGTACACAAGAAGTTTTAACAATGAGTTTGCTTGAGGTAGTTATCTTTTTTCCATGGCAGAGCCAAGGGATTTCCTCTTTTCAAGTATTTTTTAAGAATTTAATTCTTCTCTCATTGTAATTTGCCTTCTAGTTTAAACACGACAATAACTCTAATACCTTCTCTGTTAGCATCCTGCAAATCTTTCCTGTCATCATATTCACTCATCTCCTTTTCTGAGAGGACCTTCCTGGTCAGATCCATGAATCCTGCATCAAGCAATCAGTCAGAGAAAAGATGTGGGAAGAGGGGTTGATTTTGCTTCAAGGGCTGTTGCTGTTAACAGTGTGTGGATAAAACACTTGTTCGTGATCAATAATTCTGCTTACAGTAAATAGTGCAGTTTTCTGTAGAGCCCTCAGCACTAATTCTGATGGACAGTTCTTCCTACCTGGAGTAATGTCTGAACTGGTGGGGTCTTTCGCAGCAAATATAGTACAGGGTTGAGCTGCTAATGCAGGTATAATACTCACAGAGCCTTGTTTTTCCTGCTTGAGGCTCAGTGAAGTAGTTATCTGCAGTATCCTTAGAATGAGCGTGAGGGAAAGAGGGATTTTTTTGTTTTGGTTTTTTTTAGCTTTATAAACAAACTTGATCCATGTATCAAGTCTTCAAAACTATTTGACGGAACGCCACCTTTGACACTGCTTTTTCATTTTCTTAATTCTGTTCCAAGCATCCTTGCAGTGCCATGGAGGCAACAGAGTTCCTGGAGAGAGGATAATGGGAGAAAAGTCACGTTTAAGGTTGCTCTTGACTGCACACACAGAAAATCTGACTTTCCATTTGCTATAAAGGCCTATCTGCAAAAAGAATTCAAGTGGGAGCCTCATATCTAAGGGAAGCTAGGGGAAACATTAGTAAAATGTAGTATTTGTCTATAAAACCAGAGAGATCACTTCAATGTGTGTTAGTGAGTGAATGGGACGGATAGAGGGGTTGCTTGGAGCAATGCCGAGCCTTCCCTCCAGCCCCGAGGACTGCTGTAAGGCAGTTTGGGGAGCAAAGTTAGCAGAGCAGCTGCAATTTGTGCCCTGCAGCACGCAGCAGCTTGGAAATTTCCACTCGGCGGGCGAGGGGCCAGCAGGTGGCACTGCGAGGTAGCCCAAGGCGAGCGAGCGGCCATCGGCTGCCTTCCCTGTGGCGAAGCTGCTCACAAATCACAGCCTTTTTTATTAATGTCATTCGCTCGCCCCCATCTCGGAGATGTAAATGGCAGTAATCAGCATGGGTGGAAACGAAAAGCAACCATGCCCGAAAATTGGGCTATTCCCTTCTTTAAGACAATGGGTGTGCAGTTATAAGAAGATTTTTCTCTAACCCTTCAAACTGCTTTCAGGTCTAATGTTGTTAAAGGTTAATCCCGAGAAAGCTACCTTTTCTTTCGTACATTACTTTGTGTGTGAGCGTTTTTTTATTTTTCTTTCATTATTTCCCCCCCTACCTGTGTCTGCCTCCCTGCCAGCTCTTCCTGTGCTATTCAGGACAGTCCAGCACAAAAAGTTTCCTTCCCCTGTATGAATTAGGAAGATTTTCCCCTGGTCTAAGCTGAAGCCTTCCCCGTGTTTCTGTCTGGTTTGAAGATGAAAGGCTTCAGTTTTACTCCTTGTTTTGAGCACTGAGAGCCACAGTTGTCTTTACCAGACAAGCTGTAGCCTTATCTTTGTCACTGGCCTGTTGTGTGACTTTGTACTGCTCATTTCCTGTTTATCCCTGGGAAAAGTTTCTCTGTTTTGTTTGCTCCAAGGGCAGGCAGTCTCTTACATGCCACACAGCAGTAGCACCGTAGAGATCTGATCTTATCTTACCAGGAGAGATCACCATTTTAGTAATAATTACTCTGCAGGTTAATCATCAACTTTCTATATATAAAGCTTGCATTTATATGAGATGTGGCATGAGGAAATGAGACTGCTAATAGACTGCTTTTTGCTCAGAAACCATTTACATGCTTTTAACTTTATTTTCTTTTGCATTACCGTGTACACAAAGAAATTCATCATCTGGTTAAATGGGCTTTTAAAAAAAGCACCTCACAGTACGTCTCTTAGTGAAGCAAGCCCTGTCATTGTATAATGAGGTTTACATTTGTCAGAATTGTTTGGAGCTGTGGCTCACTGTCACTGAACGGTAGAGAGCATGGAGAGGTGGCTTTATCTCGATTCTCACATGGAGCTTGAAACTCCAAACCAAAAGCCTATTTGAGGTACCTGCAGGATCCCCACATTGCCTTGGTACTGGTATACTGCAGGATTTTGATGAGCTTCGAGGATATCAAGACTGTTATGTGATAGATCACCGTGACTTGAGGCTCCCAGAGCTTCTGATACAAAGGTACAACTCCATCCCCCAATAAATAATGAAAGCCCCAGATGCTCATTCATGGTAAATGTATTGTATATATAAAATGAAAGAGATTATCCTTAGATCGCCAGGGTTGCTCATTTGGTGTTTATGGGCAACAGAGGAAACATAATAGAAAGGGCGTTTCTAGAGAAAGAATAGCAGCTGTCTATAGTGCTGTGGAAGATCACCACCCCTAGCACTAGCCTTGTCCTGTATTGAGCTACATTTATGGGACTGATTCATGGATGTATTATGCTAGTTTTATGCATTTGTTAACTCAGTAAAGAAGTCAGCCCTGGAGCAAATGGGAAAATTTAAACTGGCAGTGTCCCTCAGTGAGCGAGAAATCATTGTAATGAGCCATTAGTTCCTTGACTCGGTAGAAGACCTTGAGGGTGGTGGGGAAAAAAGCCTGTTTGCATATGGAGAGAAACTCTGCATTTATACAATCTCACTCTCCTTTGGTATTTTGTGGCATTTCCACAGGTCTTGCTCTGGTTAACATGTTTAAACACAAACATTTTCAAGGTTAGTTTGACATTAGCGTGTTTACTGCTAAGGGCATGTGATCTAAAGCAGTTGTTCAGCTCAACCTGCCCAGTTTCCCAATGTGTTGCACAGTTCACTTGTATAATCTCACAGCAATCTGAGCTACAGAGCGTGTTACTGCTAATAGAGCAATATTTGCACCTTCCCTGGGGAACATGAAATCCTCAGACTGCCAAGTGCCAACGTGTGTGGCCTACATGTTACAACACATCAGTCAAGGTCCTTTCAATAACTTCAGCAGAATTGTGGACATACTCTGAGCAACTGACACACTGTCCATAGTCTATCAGTTTAGTTTACATCATCCATGGTTTTCTGTAATGTTATTAGGATTTTAAAAGTTTATTAGAGTTGAAACAGGTAAGTGTCTCCACTCCTTTCCCAGACTGGTTAGTTTAAATGCCTTGCAGAAAGTGAAGGCAATTTTTGTAGGAATTTTGTCTTGTATCTCTGTTGCTAACCTCACTGGGATCTTGTGGGAATCTTTTACTCTGTTATTTAATACATACAGCCTCACAGTTTCTGCCTGATATAATTCAGTTGGGGAAACTGAGCCATAATAAGATCAAAGCTTTTTTTCTTTTTTAATAAAAGAATTTTATAAAATCAGTAAGAAGTGAACAGACAATGAAACCCTTGTCTCTGTTTCCTGCTGCACTCAATTAGCAATTTCCTCTTACAGTAGGAGTGGCTGTAATTAGGGAAATGGGTGGCTTTACACAAACAAGTTATTTCCATTCAATATTGAAAACAGTGCCTAGCAGAAGTTTAACGTCTATATAGCTTCAAAGCACTGTCTGAATATGGGTAGGAAAATAATAATATAGATATACAGATATACATATGCATACACTTACCAGTACTTTGTTTTAATGGAACATTAGCTAATGCCATGTTAACTTACAATACACTCCTTACTGAAGCATAAGAAGCTTCTACATAAATATCAGATAGATGTATTATGATCTGCACAACTGCAATAAGTAGCAGATGGCTATGCAGTAATGGGACAGTAAAAAATATTTATCACATCTTCCGAGAGTACTGGCACTCCTATTTGTTGTCAGGGTGAATGACTGAGTTTGATGTGTGGCTTTTGGTTCAGAACCTTAACGAAATGTGTAGTGACATTGCAAATCATTCAGGGGTTTGAGGGAAAATAATCTGGGCCTGGTGCAATCACTCAGATTCCCCAAACTAATACTGCTCTTGGTCTAGAACAAGCATAAATGGGGACTATGGTATGACTTTTTGTGTCTACTCAACGGGAGTGAGGATGATTTGCTCAATAATAACCCTAAAATTCTGTATGTCTCTCTTCTCTGTCTGTCCTGACGGGTCCATTTCTCAAAAAGGAACTTTCTTCTGGAGAAGAAGTTCCCACATGTAAATTTTGAGTCTCTCAGATCTTGCAATTCTTCCCTCAGATCTGCAACCATCACAGTGACGTCTGTCCATGAGAGGTTGGATTTATAGTTCAAATTCAAATTGATAAAGAAAAAAGAGAGGCTCAAACTTCACCCACATAAAGTTTTTTTATTGACTTGAGACTGAAGCTTCAGAATTTCTTTTGTATGTTCCCACTTTCTCCCCTGAAGTATGATAACTTGTCCATTTCTCTTTTATTTCCCCTCTGCATTAACTCTTCTTTTCATTGCTTAGTTCAGTTTTTATCCTCAGTTTCTGTTTATTTTCTTCACCTATCGTTTTCATCTCATGACCTACTTGACTCTCTTGTTCACTTTAGCATCCTCATACATGTTATCAGCAGGGCTTATGGACTTGTGACTGTTTGGTGACCTGTGTCATTTTAGTGCTTTATTGGATATACAGGTGCTCATGCACCTCACTATCAGATGTGTGATTTTGCTCTACACACTTCCAGAGATGAAGTGTGATAGTATCTTCCCTGGTCTAGGAAGACTGTGGGTCTTTAGATTGATGAGGAAATACCAGATTCTCATTTTAGTCCATTATTTGTGAGACAAGTTGTTGGTCCTTAAACTAGATATGGTTAATCTGAAGCTTTAGTGAATCTGCATATTTATAACTCAATGTAAGGAGTACATACAAGGATATGTTTCTAAGGAGAGACAGACAGGTTTATACATCAGATAGACTTACCTGTTCATCTATACCATTTGTATTCTGGTTAGTAAAGTACACTTGATAAATAAGTAAGATTGGTTCAGATTGTGTCTGTAGCCACACATTCTAAAGCAAATGCCTCCCTATGACTTCCTCTTCTCCTTAACCCACCTCAGTCTCTCGGTCTCACCTTCTCCATAACTGTCGTTAAAACTGAGTTCCCAAGCATATACACAGGGAAAGGAACCTGCTCTGAGGTTGTTGCTAAAGATATTCTCTCAGTGAAGAGACTTCAGCCTTGTGAAGCAAAGCTCAGCTCAGTATTACATGAATTCAGAAATAAAGAGTAGCCTTCAGAGACTGTCTTTTCTGATCTTTTATAGAAAGATCCGGCAACTAGTTTCACAGAATCAGAGAATTACAGAATCTTAAGAGTTGGAAGGGATCTTGAAAGATTATCGTCTAACCCCCCTGCCAGAGCAGGACTACTTAGAGTAGGTCACACAGTAACTCATCCAGGTGGGTTTTGAATGTCCCCAGAGAAGGAGACTTCACAACCCATCTGGGCAGCCTGTTCCTTGTTTGACATTTCAGCTGTGTTTATCTGTTCTGTCTGCCTCTGATAAGATGTGACATCAAAATGAGATGAAGCTGGAGCTCAAAAAGTTGCATTTAAACATAAGAAGGTACTATTTTGCTGTAAGGCAGGCTCCCCAGGGAGGGTGTGGAGTCTCCTTCCTTGGACGTCTTCAAGACCTGCCTGGACACGTTCCTGTGTGACCTGATCTAGGTGGACCTGCTTCTGCAGGGGGGCTGGACCAATTGATCCCTAAAGGTCCCTTCCAACCCTACCATTCTATTAAAAAAAAAAAAAAGAAAAAAAAATAAAAAGCTTATCATAAAAATAGAGAATGAGGACAAAACCATCACATGGAAAGATCAGGAGAAACCTAGCTTTTATTACTCACCATCTACTCATATTTGGTGTGATCCTGGGCAGTTTACTATTTCCATCACAGCACCACTGCCTTCTATAATGCTAATAAAGCTGGTTCTCCATTGTAAAATGTCATGTGAGACTCACACATGAAAGCAGGTGTGTCAAGAGTGTTTTGGACACTTGGGGAATACAGAAAAGCTCCACATGGGGAAGTATTACCCTCTTGAAGAAGCATGGTGGAAATTCTCTACTTGGAGAGGGAAGGGTTAAAGCTTGCTGTTTCCTTTTAGCCTTAGAGTCAACACCCCAAACACCCTGGGTGTTCTTAGCAGCCATAACGACCCAGAATACTTCACCAATTAGTTACTGCTTACATTTCCCTTGTTTCATAAATCACAGTCCTATAAGGCCTAGTCACAGAATACCAGAAGAATGTAGTTAACATGTTTTTATTTGAAGATGGGGGAAGGGGAGGAAAAAAAAATGAGTAAGTGTGTTTATGGCATGCTTCTTTTCTATTTTTCTGATGTACACCAAATAAGGAAGAAAGTTATTCTCAATACACAGAAGCTGAATAATTACTTCTGTTCCTTAAGGCAGTGTTATCATATTCGATGTATTTTTTCATTAAGCGTATCAGACAGAGATCAATGAATGTAGAAGAGTTCTCTCTTCCCTGTAGCAGTGAATGCTAATGGTCCTGAATTACTGTGGTACTGAACACCTCTCAAAAAGAAACAAATGCTATGCACTCTATTAGAAACCCAAGACTCTTTGCTACAACCAGAAGAAAGCTCCATTTTCAGCCTTGATGAATTGAAAGTTATGCAGCTACAAATCCAGCGTTATTTTAGGAAAGGATTTTTTTCTGAGCCTTCATCTAGTACGATTCAGGCAAATGATGGGAGGACTGCAGGCTGGCATTTTCTTCTCTTGAAGGTTGTTTAAAATACAAACACTCACACACAGAGAGACTCATACAATTATAACTGTAAATGTTGAAAAATTAAAGTTTTGCACATATGAGAGTCAGCAGACTCAGCGGAGGCAAGCATGATTCTGTGACTGTCGTTTCTCACTGAGTGTTACCATCACACATGCTGGTTGTACCTACCAGCTGATTGCAATGTAAACATGGAGTCATTCTACTAAAACCTCTTTCTGACACTTTTTCAATGTCTTAAAATGTCTGAAGCTTCTTTAAGAAAACATGGAAAAAAATACTACAGTTTCCAGGCCAAATGGAAGGAGATAGCTTTTGTTTGGTATTCATACCTGCTTTCCCATTCCACCAATAACATTTCATAATTAACTTTTAGCTAGTAAAATCTTTACTTTTACAGAAAGAAAATAAAGCAAATTTACTTCCTCGAGTCTTAGCAGTAGAATTTATTCTGGAAATAAAGACTGTACCACCAAGATGGGTACATTCCCATTATTCACTTAAGTCAATACAGGAAAAATAGGTATCTCTACAGTACATTTTATGTGAAGTTTGTGTTTCCATTTTTTCATGAGAATCCCAACCAGTGAGGATTAACAAGAGTCTCTCTGGAAGAGTACAAACCCACGTTTGTGTGTGTCTTCTAATTGACCAGCTAAAAAAGTGACCTGCTGCTGCCAGAAGCATTAACTCAAGATAAATAAAGGTGATAGATATTTTTAATTTATCTATATCATTAAATATAGTGAATTAAACATCTGCTATGAAAGGCTACAAGAATACAAACATGAAAAAAAGACCTGTCTCTTTCCAATAGTATTGCTCACAGGGCTCAGGTTAATGACTAGATTAAGGAGTCACGTATCCACCGACTTCAATGGAACAATTACAGTTTCTATAAAGAGAGAATGTCCTGAGGTTTATTAAAAATCTTATCAAAAATAGGGAAAGGAGAAACTTTATTGTTTGCCACACAAATATTCCCAAGAGACTCCCACTGAAATACTTCAGGATAATTCAGGGAAAGAAGGAAAAACAACATTGAAGCAGTTTTCCCTGGAAATGTAAGCTGACTCCCTGCAGCTTCCTGGCCCTTGTAAACACTCCTGAAGTATGAAGGAGTCTTGGGATTATTCAGCCATCATGTCTAAACGACTGGATTATGTAGTTTACTGTTATCACTTGTAGTTAGATTGAGAACAAATGCTGCTATTTCCTGGTTTGTCAAATTTAACTTTGCTCTTGCTGTGGCTGAGGGGTCCCTTGTGAAAACACTATGTAGTTTATTTTCACTTCATTTGTAAAGCAGATAGTTTCAGATAAACAGACACAAGTTAAAAGTAAACTGATGTGGAAGATAACATATATATTTTGCCCTACTGAAATTACATTTAACCTCTATCTGCAAGACTTCATTGGCCTACACTCTGCTGGCACTTGGCAAGCTACTTTTTATACCCTCACTAAACCCATATATTTATGGATGCTTTTCCTAACTAAATTGGAACATCTTTCTTAGGAGGAAATGCTGTGGGAACTGAGAATGTTTAATCTGGATAAGAGGAGACCGAGGAGGGATCTCATTAATATTTACAAATATCTAGACATGGATGTCAGCGAGTTTTTTCTGTTTCACTTTTTTTTCTGTTATATCTAGCAACAGGTCAAGGGGTAATGGGATGAAGATGGAACACAAAAAGTTCTGTTTAAACACAAGGAAAAACTGTTTCACTGTTCAGGTGAGGGAGCGCTGGTACAGGCTGCTGAGGGAAGCTGTGGAGGCTTCTTCTCTGGAGGTCTGCAAAACCTACCTGGACACATTCCTGAGTGACCTGATCTAGGTGAACCTGCTTGAGCAGGGATTTTGGACTAAATAGTTTCTAAAGGTTTTCTCTATCATGACAAACTGCTTATACTGCCTTTGTCTTTTTACCTTTGTTATTTTCTTACCATTTACAAAACACATAGTTCTGTACCAACTAAAATGTCCAAGTGGCTCCCTGCTATAGTTATCCTTTATTTCCATTCTTTGGACAGATCTGGTCATCTTGATTCTGTATGTAAGCACATTTGACATCTCAAAGAGTAAATAGTATTACTTATGCTAACTGAAGTCAGTTTGGCTTGATGTGATCAGGAATATTACGCCAAACAAAATCAATGAAGAGTTTAAAAGCCCCCTGAAACATGCAAAACGCTGAAAAGAAGTTAACAATTTTAACATTATTGAAGGCACTCTATGAAACAGAAAGATTAGGGCTTTTGAAACAATGGCCAATATGTACGTGAATGAAACATCTGGAGACAATATAAAAAAAGAAACTAATTTAGAGGGAAATGAATCCCCTATAGAAAGTGTGCTAGTATTCATAAGGACAGAATGTAGTCTGTAACTCATGCTGAGGAAAGGATACATTAACACATTAATTTTAAGAGTCTCAATCTTACTTTTATTTATATTTAAGCTTTTAATCTTTGATAATTAGTCATTACTAGTATTTAACGACTGATTTGCTAATTGGGTATCCCTAGATGGAACTAAAAGCAGTTAAACCCTAACAAACTGATCATTAACTACAGTAATGATCAAATTCTGTTGGATTATTACTATTATAAACCATAATTAACAGTTTATAACAGCTATATTTTATTTTGTATTTTGTTTCCTCTAAAGAAAACATCCTGGTGTCCTGCTGTGAGACTGTGTTAAAAAGTCTCATTGTTACAAATGTTGTGGGGTGAAAGCACCCATTTCCTCAGTTACAGGGAGGGACATTTAAATGTTTTCCTAAAATAACTGTTACAGTAGGTGGCCTGTTATCAGATGCTGTATGAGGAAAACAATAGTGATACTTTTTAGCAGTTGAGAAACAACAAAATTTCAAAATGCAATCCTGTTTGACCAACTTGATATCCTTCTATGAGTTCATAACCGGCTGGCTAGATGAGGGGAGAGCAGCAGATGTCATCTGCCTTGACTTCAGCAAGGCTTTTGACACTGTCTCCCATAACATCCTCATCAGACAGCTCAGGCAGTGTGGCTTGGATGAGTGGGCAGTGAGGTGGATTGAGAGCTGGCTGAATGACAGAGCCCAGAGGGTGGTGATCGATGGCACAGAATCAAGTTGGAGGCCTGTGGCCAGTGGAGTTCCACAGGGATCGATTCTGGGGCCAGTCTTGTTCAACATCTTCATCAACAACCTGGATGAGAGGACAGAGTGTACCCTCAGCAAGTTGACTGATGACACCAAACTGGGAGGACTGGCTGGTTCCCCAGAAGGCTGTGCTGCCATTCAGTGGGATCTCGACCAGCTTGAGAGTTGGGCAGAGAGGAACCTCCTGAGGTTCAACAAGGACGAGTGCAGAGTCCTGCATCTGGGAAGGAACAACCCCATGCACCGATACAGGCTGGAGGTCAGACTGCTGGAGAGCAGCTCTGCAAAGAAAGACCTGTGAGTCTTGATTAATGATAATCTAATGTACCCTCATGGCCAAGAAGGCCCATGGGATCCTGGGATGCATCAAGAAGAGTGTAGCCAGCAGGTCAAGGGAGATTCTTCTCCCCCTGTCCTCTGCCCTGATGAGGCCTCATCTGGAGTCCTGAGTCCAGTTCTGGGCTCCTCAGCTCAAGAGGGACAGGGAAGTGCTGGAGAGAGTCCAGTGCAGGGCCACCAAGATGATCAGGGGACTGGAACATCTTTCTTATGCGGAAAGACTGCGGTACCTGGGGCTGTTTACTCTGGAGAAAAGGAGACTGAGGGGGGATCTCATTAATATTTACAAATATCTAAAGAGTGAGTGTCAGGAGGTTGGGACATCCCTTTTTTTCGATGGTATCTAGCAACAGGACAAGGGGTAATGGGATGAAGCTGGAACACAAAAAGTTCCACTTAAATATAAGGAATATTAAGTAACGTTTCACTGTGAGGTGAGGGAGCCCTGGCACAGGCTGCCCAGGGGGGTTGTGGAGTCTCCTTCCTTGGAGGTCTTCAAGACCTGCCTGGACATGTTCCTATGTGACCTGATCTAGGTGAAATTGCTTCTGCAGGGGGACTGGACTAGATGATCTCTAAAGGTCCCTTCCAACCCCTACCATTCTATGATTCTATGATTCTAAGATGGGAAATGAATGAAAGCCAACTCAGATTCTGTAAATTCCCAGTTAACCTTTCATATGAGTCAAATCCGAAACTTTTCATTTCTGTCCCATTTTGTACCAGAAATAACTCTTCTAGTTTGCCAGGGAATATTGAAACTACTGCTTTCAGTGCCAAAACATCAAACTTCAGGAATGGAGCTCATTTGACTCCTTTGCCAGTACATGTAATGAACTTTTCTTTTACAGCAATGGGATAATGGTGAGGCTCGTTAGCTCTGTCAGTTAATCCAAACAGCTAGCTAATGCTTATTTTGTTTTTAGCCAAGATGAGTGCCTTTTCTCATAAGAAATCCTCAATCAAAGTGTGCATTATCAGACATAGAAAAATCAAAGGCAAAAAATAAGACATTTAAATTTGACCAGCTGAGTGTCTATCTATTTAATTTTGTACACTCACTTTACCTCTGCTGTTGATAACAGTGGTTTTGATACCCAGCTCACATACATGTGAGACACTCCTTGTAGATAGATGTCTACTTCATGTCATGATGCGCGTATTTGAGAAACTAATCTTCCTGTGGGAGAATGATCTTCAGACCTTCCAGGAAGGACTAGCTGATTGCTAAGATCTCAACATTTCTTATTCACTTACATGTTTGTATTGTCAACCCTGTACCACGTGTATTACTTGTTTGTCTTCCCGATTTTTACTTGAATCAGTCTATTCCCATTTAAATATCTCATGTTGTTGAAATTATTATTCCTTAAATTAATCTAAAATGCTTTGACTCAAAGATCTGATGTCTAAAGATCTATCAGTTCCTTAACACACTCACTTTCACATTTTCTCAGGCAAAAACAATTGCTGACAGAATGACAATCTATTTATGACGCTTCTCATTTCATGATCCATGTACTGTGTTCTCAGACTTTGTGATTATAAACTGTACCTGAAAGCAAAATTTTATTATTTTTATAATCCAATCTGATCTTGCTCCATCATTTACCTTTCCTATTCCTCTTCTACTCACATTTTCCTGTGTGCTTCTGCTACCAAGAAAAGGTTTACTCTTGGATCTATATGGATTTTTTGAAGGTCCCTAGGCCCTTCTATTGTCCATTTTGTTCACAGCTGTCTTGTTTACCCAGGACTTATCTCTCTGCCAACTTAGAGGTCTAACCTTAACCTAAGTCAAACTATAATTCACTTGCTTTTTCCCCGACAGTCATGTCTAAGTGTAGTAGACTCTGGACTATGACAAATGTGCTCAGGCAGTACAGGAGAAACTAAGACACAAGATGTCTTGTCACAGAAATAGAAAACCACCAGTTTTGCTCATTAGCAGAAATCCTGAAAAGAAAGCAAGCAAAATACAGAGAACAGAGTGGATGTTGTTTTCTTTCCATGGTAACAATTTTTCTTGGCTTCTTGGGTGAGTGAAATGATGAAATACCTTAAAGTGGGATAGGCTGAAAAACAGAGTAGGGGAAACTGAGAATTTTTTGTGGTGGGCAGAATAGAGAGGGACCAGGAATAGTGGTGGAAATATAATTCATGAGAGAAGCTTAAACTATATAGTCAAGGATGATTTCTAGGATGTACTCTACAAACTCACACTATCAGCACAGTCTTAATTTCAGTAGGAGAACAGAATAGGTATACCTCCAGGAATTGATTTTGAAATAAGAAGGTGAAAAATATGATCCATGAGAGAGTGGGGATCTGTGGGTTCCTCTGATGTGAAAGAGGTTGCTAGAGTTCTCTCATTTAATCCTCTGTAACATCAGAGGAAAATAACACAATTCAGTTTAGTAGGTCCATTTTGCTAAATAAGGAACGTATTACAAAGAAGTATGAAGAGTTAAAAACTAAGCAAAGCAATTATCCAGGTTTGTGACCAGGGCCATCATTTTGTAAAAGGGAGTTGTAAGAATAAGAAAACGAAAGAGTTTGGCAACTAGTGGTGTAGCAACCAGAAAATTATGATTCAAGGAGTCCGTATATTTTTAGTACTGCTCTAAAGCATACAGTAGTCTTCAGGGTGCTGAGCCATTCATGCTTCAAGAATGGCTCAGCAACTAGAGAATAACCCACAAGGAGAATTAATGGATCCATTAACAGTGTTTACAGCCAAAAGTCAGTTAGTTAACTTGAGAAAATCTTCATGACTAGGGTAAAGAACAAGAGAAGACATAACTGTGTTTTAGCCTGGAGTCTATTTTCAGATCATCAGTTTGTGTCACACTACTCTGCAGGTGATGGTATAAATGCCAGTAGCAGTTCCAGAAGCAGTGTTGGGGAACCATTGAACTACTTCAGAGAAGTTAACCGTATTAGAAGATCATAACTGTCCAGCTACTGATTTAACCTGAAACATAAGGATCACAACAATAGACTCTGAATACCTCACTGTATTGCGTAAATATATTAACTTGTTCAGCACAAGCTGATACAGTTGGTTCAGACAGATTGGCACACATTGCAGAACTGCTGTCCTACATGTTAAAAAATCCCAGACGAGCCATGGAACAGCAGTGATATTTGAGGTAGCTCAAGCCAACTCTACTTTCTTCCACTATCAGATTGGATTTTTTGCTGAGTCATGGGGACAACACAAAATCAGTGGTAAAAAGCTAATTGGTAGCAAATAATTGGACAGCCTAACGGTCCAATAACAGAATGTAAGTGCTGTTGTGCTTAATTTATTGTGGGACTGTGTCTATACAAGTAGTCTACCTGTCACAGTGGAACCACTGTTTTTTTTTTTGTGGACATGTTTCAGATTCCATAGGAGTTAACAGCAAAATCTACACGTTTAGAGGACAGGAAACCAGAAGCTGTGTGAGAGCACAATATTTTCCTCAAAGTCATAAGGCAGTCCAGAGATCTATTGAATCATGAGGGTTTCTTAATCTAACTTTACACAAAATTGTAGGTATGACATACAAATTGCAGATAGCTTAGTACAACACACTGTAGCTAAAATAATCTTCCCATTGGAAATATAATGTGCAGTAGTATCAGACAGGAGAAGTAGCCTGGTACTCTAACTTCTATTATTATGTAGTGATTTGTCACAGTTCCCCAGGGAATCCTTGTGCTTCTCATCATGGTCCATATCAGGGAACACTAGAATTATAACTCTCAGTTCATAAATGGTACATAAAGAATGTATACTTTTAAATGCATTTGTATACATGAAATGCGACTGTTAAAGTGATACAAATTGGCTAGCTTGGAGGTTTTGTTAAAGATAACTTGATACTTGACAATAGGCTTCCATTCACGTAATTAAGACAGATGTTACCACTGCCGCGGGCTCTCTGGTACACTGTCATATTTTGTTGTTTTATGATTATATCAATTTGGAAAGTCTAGAGACAGAATTTTTTTAAATTCCAGTACACATTTGTGGGCAAGTCTGGGATGGTTTCTTTCTTATTTTTCTTTTATTTTTAACTGTGTCCTTGATTCTGCTGTGCACTGTGAAGTTCAGAGAGACAAAGTTCTAAATTAGGAAGGAAATGATGAATTTGCAGGTGAAAACTCCTACTTTTAACATTGCAGCTTAAGGAACAATAACAGGCTACTGAGGTACTATTCCAAATAGAACATCTTTCTTCATTAAATGAACGGTTTTTTTTCAGTCCATATGAAACACATTATCATCATCAAGACTGGTTAACAGCTTTGCTAGGAAGGTCTCACTTCTCTGCTACCTTATATTGGCATGAAAGTAATCTAACTCTCCCAATATCTAAGGGTCAAACACTCAGTGATCATTTTTTTCATTATAAATAACCTTTATCATATCTAAACCAACATCAGATTCAGCAATCAGAATGAAATAGGGTTCCAGAAATGATGTTTTGGAAGTTAATAAGCTGCTGGTAAAGGATACACTGTCATTGTTCAGGTTGTGTGTGCTTGTAAATAGAGTAGATTGGATGTCTTTTACCAGAAGTTGGTGACAAATAAATTTGGTTTAGATATGCAGTGGCAAGGGTTTATTTTTAGGGTTTCTTTTCCCAACATTCTTCATTTAGAGTGTCACATCAAAACTGAAGTTATGTGGGAGCTAAAAGCCACTCTGAAATTCATAGACAAAACCCTTCAGCTTGCTTCCCTACTCATTTGCATTTCCATCCCCACACTATCCCAGGATGAAGAAGTGCAGGGAAAGGGCTGGCAATGGGTCTTGTTGTAGCTCTGACACCACATAAAGCTCAGAGTGATGAAATATTTGGATTGTAGGGTAAGATGGCATGTGGCAGGTCACCATGGGCTTCTGCAGAACAATGAACGCTGCATTTAACAAGAGAGCTTTCTCCACAAATATCTTGCAGAGCTGCGTAGGAGATGTCTTTGCAGGATTTCTCATTATGAAAGATGATAATTAAAAATCTTATTTGATTTTTAAATGCCATACCCACAGAAATAATCAGAGAATTACTAATACAGTAATATCATAGACATTGATCACTCTCATCAACAACTGCCTGAAAGGATGTTGAAATGAGGTGGAGGTTGACCTCTAATCCTAAGTAGTGAGTGATGAGACAAGGAAGAAACAGCCTGAAGTTGCACCACAGGGATTTAGATAGGAGATTAGAAAGAACTTCACTGAATGGGTTCTTAGACACTGTCACTGTTACAGAGTGCCCAGGGAGGTGGTGGAGTACTCATCATACTTTTCATAGCAGAGCAGCTGAACTCCAAACTTGTTTCTGTGCCTGACATGGCTGTGGAAAGAATTTCACTACTCAAACTTTTCAAATCTAAACACCTTAATGTAGATATTAGTGTAGTCTAATTATTTTATAGCCTGTCTCCAGAGACTCCTCCAGATAGTCCTGCTATCTCATAGATCACAGGTCTTCTCTGCTAGAACTATGTGGATATGTGGGATAACACAGATTACTTGAAATGACACTAAGGTAATGTGTTTTGGGGCAAATGTTTCAAGGAAGATGTCTTAATCTGGGAATGAATCCCATCCAAGCTTGATGTTCTGCTGTCATGATTTAGGCCCATCAGGGAACAAAAGACCACAATTAGCCTCAAGTACCAAAGACCTGAGGATTGCCAAAGGGCAGGGAGAGCTTAATTGTCTATATTCAGGACAAAACAGACTCAGTTTGGGGAAGAAAACAGAAAATAATTTAATGCAACATCAACTAAAATATAACCATAAAATCCCAAAACATAACCAAAATAAAACAACACAGAGCGGTACAACAATGAAAAGTCTGACCAGCCTTTTAAGACCACCTTCTCCCCACTCCTCCCCTCTTCCTGGGCTCAGAGCCCTGATCCCAGTGTTTTTACCTCCTCCCCTGCTGAATGGCCCAGGGGCGCAGGGAGTGGGGGCTACAGTCAGTCTATTCCTCTCCAGCACGGCCTGCACCATGGCCGCCTCCCCACACAGTCCCTCATCCATCCAGATGCACTTACACAGAGCTACTGGTGGCTCTCAGTCCTGCCATGGCCCTGCATGGGTTGCACGGGTACAGCTGCATTCTCGCCATGGCTTGCAGAGGGGTCTGTGGTCTAATGCTCCTTCCTCCTTCCTCCTTCTCTGACTATGGGGTCCGTGTGGTTGCCTCCATCTTGTATCACTCATACACCTCCTACCAGCACTTCAAATTCCCATCCCTAAATAGTGATGGCAGAGGCGCCAGATTGGCCCAGCCGGGCCGGAGGTGGATCTGAACCCAGGAGCCGATGGAGAATCCATAAACTCTTTACCAGGTCTTTACTGCAACCCTCTCCCCCTGTTACCAAGCAAAAGTTGCTCCTTGCTAAACCATGACAACTACCAAGTCAGTGCATGACACACTGGACCAACAAAATAAAGCCTTCCATATGTATATGTATATGTATATGTATATGTATATGTATATGTATATGTATATGTATATGTATAGTGTTGAATATAAAGCATTGTATCTTTGGCTAAGTAATAGCGTGTTAACAGGATTATGAAGTTCAGCTCAGTAAACTTTATCTTTACTTAGAATTCTTACACCTTTTATGATCATGCCAGCTGCCCCCTGCTTCTGGTTTTGAGCTACAGGGAGGGTAGTGTCCTAAGTTGAAGCAGTCCTAGAAAGAAAATCGAGGATCAGGGACCATAGTAATAAGGGACTCCATACTTCTAAGACTCAGTACTAACTTGGGAAAATAAATGCAGGAATGTCAATGTAGCTGCACCAATAAATCAATAAATCAATGTAGCTGCACCAATAAATCCCAATAAATACTCAAAATAGTGGTTGGTTGGTTTTTTTAGGTTTTTGGTTTTTTCCCCACAGGTTTTAGAGTGCAGTCAGGTCATACTTGATTTTTCCTGCTTTGAAAGTGTGAGGCCTCAGAAGTCTGCAATTTAGAGCAAAACTCAAAATTATGAGCTGAGTGTACTAAATCTCAGAAAGGCTTTGTGTTATGTTTGTAAAAACATCGACGGCTCACTTTATTTTTGTTACCTAGATATATTCTCCCATATACAAATTATGAACGAATCCATTTCTTTAAAGGTTTTTGGTGAAGAGTAAAACCAGTAATTAATTATTTTTAGTGTTGTTTTTAATTTAGAGGTACATTATTTATTTTTTCCCTACTACATTGTACGGGGTGGCTTGATCTTGTATCCCTATTATTTAGCAAACAAGCAATTTCACACTTAAAGCCTTTAGTAAATGAGTTTTACAGGAGACGAGAAAGAAGACTGGATGGAATCTATTAAATCTGTCTAATAATGTGAACATTTCCTTGAATTCTTTGTCATCATTAGCTGTTAGAACTATATTCACAGCACCCTTTTGATCCATCACTTAAGTATAAATTACATTCTCTCTGGCTTTGTCCACTTACAAAGTTTGCAAACCAAAGCAGTTCTCATATTTTCCCATTGCTGAAGTCACTTATGTATGGCCTTTGGACTTATAAATTCTCATGAGAAGCATCTTTTGATACAATATCTAGTGTCAATCATAAAACCTTTAAAATTATATGAAAATCAACTGACTTTCTGTGCTCAAAATACTCTTGTTTTGTTTAGTTCTATTTTGCAACCTTAGATATTTTATAAAAACAATAAAGATAAAAAACTAAAATACAATAAAAATTTTATTCAACTCAAACCTCCTCTCCAGTTAGTGAGAAATCTCTCAGGAAAAGCTTGTCTTATATTTCCCTCACACTTTTGTGTTCTTTGTGTGCCACCTTAATCTCTCATCTATAAATAAACATGAAATTGTTTCAAAGATGCTACAGCAAAAATTAACAAGTTGGATATATGCAGTTTTAATTGTTTGCCAGAAACAAATTTTAAGCACTGTATCAGTGAATATGGAAAAAGAAAATTTCAAGATCAGACATGACTATTTAACATACACTATGCATTTATTGTTATGGAAGCAATTGAACAAGATGGGACACTGAGGGGAATCAATGCTGTTCACCACTGAATAACCACAAATCATTCAAGAAAAATAGTATTCAATTTTATGAAGTAGTGTCAGTTAAAGCTATTAGCTTTGTAGATTTTTAAGTTTAGCTAGGAACTGTTTGGCTTCTAAAAGAAAAGCCCTTTTAAGGAGTACTTTGTAGAATGAGTAGCAGAAATTACTGGCATTCATATCTTAAATTTAAAAAGGGCTGGTGGAAGGACATCATATATGCAAAATCAATATGCTGGGAAGGACTTTCTATAAGTTTTACGGAGACCAGCAGCAAGGTTGGAAATCTTTTTGCAGGTTCAGAGTCTATAGTCTTCACTCATAGGAAGAGGGACACATTTTTACTCCCACTTAATGGATATTTGAAGAGCTTACTATCTTCCATCTTCAAGTGCTCTGTTTTCAATAGAGATCATCTCCAAATCTTCACTAGACATTTTCCTTTTCACATGCACGCATCAAGGAAATTCATCACTTGCTTTTATAAATTATATCACTAAGTGCCCAAAAATTAAATACAGTTTAGGTGCTTCAATTAAATTAATTAAATACATCGAGCATACAGAGTACACAAATACATAAATATATATGTATATATGTGAATATAATAAACATATCTACAGATATTATAATAGAAATATGATTATGGATGGTAACTGAGAAAACAAAAATGTGTTCCTTTCAGACAGAGGATGAGACTTTCTCCAGACTGAAAGCTTTCTATTGAGTGCAGATGATCATCTTAGTGGCAAAATATGACTACAACTTCCTTGAAGGAGCTTTCCTTGAAGGTAGTCAGCCAGGAAGGCTGCCATGGTGCCTTACTGACATTGAGCTTGTCTACATCACTTAACCCAGACAGCTGAATGTCCTGTCTGCAGATGTACTGAGGTGAGCATGTCAGGGAGGTTTATAGCACAGAAGCCAGTCATGAGCTTGAGCTAAAATATCTCTTCAAGAACTGTGTATACAACTTTTAGGCTAGAACTTGTTCATATCTTAATGGTTCAGACTAAAATACTGGTTACAATTAGAGCTGTCTGTGTTGATCTGCCTGGTGCGCTACCAATTGATATACCTGTTGAGATAACTAATGACAGTGAACTGGTCTAAGTTTCCAAACCACTGTAAGTCTAATTACTGCACAGTTGGCAACAAGATAGTTCTGTCAAAATCTTCTATAACAAGTAATTTGATACAAAATTTGACACAAAATTGGATATCGAATTAGTCATTTTAATGTTTATCTCTTGTGACAATTCAACATTGCCTTTGGAGAAAGAGCAAGTATAAAACCTATGGTTTGGATTTCTTTACTTTTTATTTTTTTCCCCCCAAGATAGGGGGGCAAGTTCCACGGACACCATGTCTGTTCTTGGAAAAGAAAAAACACATGATTGTCAAAGAAAAGACTGTAGCTGTGGCAGCAGGTCTATGCAAGAGATATAAGCAATACAACAGTCAATCTGCAGTTTAAAAATCTAAAGTTTTTTTTTTCTTTTTCTCTCATGTTTTCCACTTTAGTTTTTAAAATTCTTTGTTGAAGAATTTTTGAAGACTGCATAATATTAAAATCTTGACCTAAATTTCAGTGATGACATGACTCCCTTCAAGTATCCCCAAACTCAATCATTTAAGAAAGCTCAAAGTAATTTCATTAACTCCAGTTACCTTCTTTTAACTTCCTTTAATTTACTAGAGTACTTTGAAATCAAGTTATAACAGGAATCACAGTGATACAATATTACTTACTGTCTGTGAGGGCTGCACTGCACTAGTCTCTTAAAAAAAGAGCAATTCAACCAGTGCATTGCTGAGAATTATAAATGTGACACTGGAAAATATAAATGTAGCTTAGAAAAAATACATCTCAGAATGCTAAAGAGTGTATACTAAACCAATACGAATCAATATAAATAGAAGTTTTTGCTAGATAGTCCTAAACAAAATCCCTTCTTTTGAGAGCTTTCAGTTTGACATAAACAGATACAGATCTGTGGGAAAGTAAAGCAACTCACCGCTCAAGTTGCCAAATAGATTTCATTGTTGCCAAGAGAATGTGAAGTGTAGTAGAGCAAAACTTCACAAAATACTTCAGTTACACATGTGGAAAAAAAAGATATTCTCATTTCATGCCCAGAAGTCTGCCCAGGTAAAATTAACTTTGCAATTAGCATTATGAATCATCATTCTAACAAATTCCAGTTTGTATAAACCTCCGGAAGAAAAGAGGTGGCTAATTATAATTGATGGGGTGGAGAACTTTAGAAGCCTGCTTTCTTAAGAAGCTAATGCAGGAACCCAGAGAGAGCTAAGAGAGCTGTGGTTTTTCTAGTAATTACTGTAATCAGATCTGGAAAAGTAAGGGAGCTGTGAATAAGCGAACTCCTACTCTAACAGCAGGAGACTGCATCTGACCTTAATATTCATGCCATGTGATGGTGATTGAACACGACCTTGCCTTAAAGAAGTAAAAGTATAATCAAAGAGTTTAAAATGAAACTGTGTGGAGGATCTATGACACATTATCCCTTCACAACAATGCGTAGAGATAGCAACCTTGCTCAGCCCTGACTTGTTGCTGACCCGGGGGTTTGCTAAATGTCATGCTTTGGAGTTCCCAATGTCAAGTCACTCCTTGAAATGGGTCACAAGACTTTGGAAAATTATATGAATAAGGTATTTAAGGACATACAGGTGTCTGGGCAAAAGAGGAGTACTGTGCTCTCTGCAGCCCTCACCTACTGTTGACCTGGCAGATTAAACATGTTTCTGCAACCTCAACTTGTTCCCAGTCTTTTTAAAAAAGTGGAATGGAACAGAGCTTACACAAATATAAAATATCTTCTTGTCCTTAAACTGCTTACAACAAGCTTAAGAATTTTGTCTACTCCAATGCTCTATTGAGACATTGAAGAGATTTTGCTCTGTTAATAAAGTTGTAAGTAAAACACAGGGAACATTATGAATAATTAGAACCACATCTTTTAAAGGTTCTGGTAATTTATGAAGTCTAGAATAACTTAGGCAACACCTAATTAGTCCATCTTTACAAGGTAGTTTAGGACTACCTTGGAAGTAGTCTAGAAAAGTTATTCTTTCTATGTTACACCTTCTTCAAATCCTTCAAGCCACTGAGAGTTCATACTCACATTTGAAGTTTTGGAGGTCCTGTTCTAATACTGTTCCCACTTAGCTCAGTCCACTAAACACCTTAAAAATGAACTGGGAAAAAGGCTAATAAAATGTTCCTGTTTGGTATAGAATTATTGATGTTTTTGTAGAATTCCAAAAGTATTATCTTTTGCTACTACTGTTTTATTGTCAGTTTTTCTAGATTTATCTTTTCATTTTTTAATTTTTCTTTGGTTTTATTTGGTTTGTTCTTTCTACTGTTTTCTCATTGACTCATACAAAAACTGGACAAAACATTAGTAAATTAACCTAAGGGAACATTCCCTTAGGTTCACTGGGAATTGCTCCAGATGATCTCTCTAGTATTCTCCATCTGTTTGTTCCTCATAATGTACTTCTCACTGACTGGTTTCATCTACTGTCAACCTAAACTGAAGGAGCAGCATGAATGTGGGTCTGTTTGTAAAGATATTTCCAATGAACATGGACCTTCTCCTGTGCTCTTTTCTTGTTTCATTCTATGATTAAATGATGTTAATGGAAGCCATTTCAATTTAGAAGCAGCAATGATAAAGAAAAGATGGCATCAGGAGTACATTTTGACAGGTCTTCCTACTGAGCTAAAGCAAAGATGGCACTCATTCTCATGAAGACATAGGTTGTGAAGTAGTCTTTCTGTCACTGAATCAACATGATGGCTTCACCCTCTTTTCTTTGCAGCCAGAGGTATTGTTGGGAGCACCTCCTTCAGGCTGTTATTAATCCATTCAAATTAAAAATAGTTAAAGTAATAAGACTTTGTTTCAGGGAAATACCCTAGAATGCTGTGATGCCTAGACTCTAGAGCTAATTTAAAGCTCTCTGTGTTGGAAGAGTGGCAAAACCTGCTTTGTTGATGCCTGAAATTCCTGAGGATTCTGTGTGCAGTACTGTTAAAACTAAACGAAAAATGGTTTGTCTATCACAATTTTCAGTATATTTTTAATACTTGACACTTACTGAAGAAATTACAGAAATACAGGAAAATACAGAAAAAACAGAAATAAAGAAAAAGAGATTATATTAAAGATTAATGCAGATGTCTAAATCCTTGTAAATGGAAACATTACCTTTGTGAATATAAGTTTGTGGCATTCTTCACGCTGCAATTCTCACTTAACCAAGAAAGGCAGCTGCAGAAGCGGTTCTGGGAATTATTTGTTTTTCTTCCTGTATTTTCTTCTCCCCTCTCCCTATTGACAAATAATTACTGCCTGGGAAGTTGCTTTGAATAGAGACAGAGGAGGTTATGAGCTAGTTACCAAATTAAGATTAAATATGTTTATATCACATTGGCTTCCACAGTAGGAAGATATTTCTGATTATCACTTACATTGAGCTTGTCATTTTAATTTCTCAGCATGAAGAAAGAAATGATCACATAGCTAAGCAGCCATCCTGATCCAGACTGTGTGACCAATGCTAAGATTCAACTGTACTGGAAAAGACCCTCTGCTCTTCTTCATTTTGACTTTCATATAGCATAGTTGTCCTCTAATAAAACACACTTGTAGGAGCCTGCACTGAAGGCAAGTGCTCTTTTGTGCACTCTCTGTGGTGATGATGTTTCAGCAGTAGGGAAAAAAAAAAAGCAAACACTTCTTCCATACCCTCAGGGTACAGTCAATTTTCAATACTGCTGTCTTTTAATTCTGGCCTATTACATGCACCTTAAATCTCAAACTTAACTTTGCCCAGTAGAAATGTTCCAAACATATTTATCATGATCTCAGCTTGATGTGTGTCCTGATTTATGTGTTTATGTTCAGGTTTTTCTCAATTCTGACTCTGTGAGCTTCAATCTATCATAGTACAGCTCTGCTCTGGGTTCTCCAATAAGTTAACGCTGTTAGCATTTTCTATCTGAAAGTAAAATGCATTCTTCATCTCGTTTTTGGGTTATTCTGAAAGCCAACTCGTAGATACCTTACATAACCATCCGTCTCACTTATTTGGAGTGCAATAATTTTCTTACCTGATTGTGCAGATAAGCAGTTAGAGACATTGAGTGTCCTCTTCATTATTTTTTTATATTTCTCTTTATGAACTGATATCTTGTCTTTGCTTTGCATTGTAGAGCTTTGTAGGAGTTTATTCACAGGAGTAACTTGCCATGATTGTTGCATCCCTAGTGTGTTCTCTGAGGAAGAAGTGTGTGGAGTGGCATGCTCAGCTTTTTCCAGGATTTTCCTGGTCTCCATTAGGTGCATAGTCTAGATTTTGTATTCCTAAGTTAAAGGAATGAAAGATTTGAGATCTTTGAGTCCACCTATTATTTTTACATGCAGCATACAATGCTGTTGTGCACTAACAATGTCTATAAAACACTGCAGATCTGTCAGTCCAGTGCTGTCCCTGAGCTAATCGTCCCTGATCTCTCAAAATACATGATGCTTTACACAATTACAATACATAATCTCAGGTGAGATGTTTTACTCTCATGTATATAAAGATTTATGGTTTGATTAGGTATGTCTGCATCATTTTCCACCGTGCAGCATGGACTTGCTCCAAGATTGCTATCAATCTTGAACAGTGCTGTAAGTGCTCTGTGATAGGCAGACTCTTGGCTAAAGTAAAGCTGAAAGTCTGTGTTACGGCAGCTTGTGCTGAAGAACCACAGGTTTATAGTTATGAATTTTAACACACTATTGGCAATGTGCGGCAATTATATGCTCATTCTGTCCCTTATCCTGATCCTTCCTAAACATGTAGGGCAAGTTTGGATAACAGGGAAAAGAGAAGAAAAAAAAAACAAAAAGGAGGAAAAAAAAAAGACTTTAGTTCTTGAAAAATCTACACAGTCTGGAAATCAGTTTTGGAAGGAAAACATTGCCATCAGGAAGTGAGATCATGAAAGCTTACACTGGGAAGTCAGGCAGAAAACAAATTGCAAAGCCTTGCTACACCCTCCATCCATCTGTTAATGGTTATCACTTAGGCAAATACACGATGATCTGAAAACTAAAAAGGGAATGAGAGAACTGTGATAAACTTAATCCATCAGCTAGATGAATCGTCTAGAGTTTGCAGTATTTGACAACTGTTTGTCACATAAAATGACTGTGGGTGGAAACCTAGTCCTGAAGCCAACTGGAAACTTCTTATTGAATCTATAGTGATGTATCCTGTTCCTATGTCAGAAAGACATCTCACCCTCTCTTATTCATTTCCTTGGTGCAGAAAATCATGAAGGCATAACCGTATGACTTGGAGAATATCTCACTCTTCGTGCTAATTCAGTGACTGACCTGTCTGTTGTGGCTGATGACTGATGCCAGGCATGAATGTCAGTGGAAGGTGCACATCTGTCTACAAGAAAGAGCTCTGGCACCACTAGCTTGTTACACATAGCCCACAGAGTGGCTGCCAGATGGCAGACATGGCTTCTGTCCATCTAAGACTGGGATGATGGTTACGTTCAAAAATGCCTATGCAGAAATTGTAACAGGAGCTAATCTTTCATTCAGATTCAGCACCTGATTAAGTTGGTGACCACATCTTCTGATAAGAAAGAAATTACTTTATTTGCAACTGTAAAAGAATATATATGTACACGCACATTTATGTATGTGTGCATACATAGAAAAGAATATATGTATATACAAATGCATATGTGAGTATACATGAATGTATGTATATACCTATGTATACTTACATGAATCTACCTCAGAGATTAACTAGGAGCAAAACTTCAATGTAATTCATATCAATTTCTTTTGTTTCACCTCTTACCAAATGTGCAGTGTTGCAGAACTGTTGGGTAAAACCATATAAAAGGAATGGAAATATTTTCTGCAGATAACATAAATTGCTTCAATTTCTGGATTGTAATTAATGAGGCAGAAACATCAGGAAAGGCCTGCTTTGGATGGATGTCCAAACTTTCAGCTGTTTATCAGAAGCTTGTTCAAAAATCTGATCTGGAAGAGAGTTTTGGTTTTCTTTCTCTACTGGCCTGGCATCATTCTGCATTATATGTGTATTAATATTCCACAGCTAATATGGAAATAGGTTAGCAATCATTTTTATTGCCTAGTAATAAAGACATTTGCAGGGAATTTCCTAAAAAAAAAAAAAAAGTAGAAACTGTTGAAGAATTATTAGTCATTGAAGGCAAAATTTCCCCAAAATTAATTCTTCATACACTTTACAAGCTTTTCAGGAATTCCTTCATATGTGCAAAAATATCCAATGTTTCACATTTTAAAAGCTATGTTTTGTTTTACATGTAGGAGGTGCAAAAAGGGTAAGCATTAGTGAGACAAATTCATGTGAAGTTATTTTAGTATTTGCAATTAAATAATCTAAAAAGAGGTAGCCTCTGCCCCAAAGAGTACACAATCAAAACAAAGAAGGCAGAAAAAAATAAGTGTCAGAAGAAATCATTATTATCTTCGTCACAAATATGAATTTCCACACTACAGAAAATCCCAGAAGCCAGGATAAATGCTATAATTGAATGTTCATCACGGAAAGAAAAATTATGAAGAGATTTGACATAGTAATGCTGAAGCTTTTTGGTGTGACATTCTCAATTAAAATGATGTTTCCAGCATTACTGAAGCAAACTCTTTTATTTAACCATATTGAATCAAATATAAAACTTTAAGTTTTATATTAACCACCATTTTCTTAGGCTGGCAAGGAAAATGTGGATTTTAGGTTAAAATATTAATTAAAAAACTTTGATTCTTTGTTTTACCATAGAACAGTGAAGCACATTCAATTTTTTAGATAACAAAAGCCTGTATATTTAGAAAAGGCCTCTGATAATTAAGTATAGATGGGACAAGAAGTCATGTGCCATGTAGTAAAATGTATTCAAGACAGATAGGATTGAATGACCTCCTGAAATCCACTCCAGGATATTCCTAACTTGCTATTACTTCCAGTTTATGTCCTTTGCAATGGCCAGTAATCAAAGCCTTTGGACTTCCTGGGAGGGATAAAGAGGGAAGTAAAAAATGAACAGCTTGAAAACTTAAAAAGTAAAGTATTAAAAAAGTATTTTATTTAACAGTATCTCTGTTCATTTTTGAAAGGTCAAAACCTTTAAAAAAGAACTTCTGTCATTTAACAGACTTTTAGATAGCAGAAAAAAAATAATTGGTGACATTTTAGTGTAAAAGAAGGGTTAGGTGATTGAAATGGGCTGAAATTTTGTTTCACTTAATATTTTTAGACCATGATTCCCTAAAGGGAATTAGAAAAACTAAAGGAAGCATTAAGGGCAAAATAAAAGATATAATAAAAAGAAATGTAAATATGGCTTTGATATCAACACTTTAGATATATGAACATTGATACATAGATTCATAACTATCCTCAGCCAGCCTGAGCCAATCAACCCTCCCTTTAAATTCTGTTTTTGCTGCTCATGGCCTTCTAAACACAAGTCTTGAAGTCAAATCTCACCAACGGAGTGGTTAAGTCCAGGTTGCCAGGATTCTCTGTAGAGTTTTTCATTTTGGGCCGAACAACTGAAATTTTACGTGTTAGATCTGGCTGATTATGAGCATTGAGCCAACCTGAAGAGTGACTAGAGGCATACAAATTATGAAGACTTCGGTTGAATAAATATGTGCTCTGCATATATATATTTGGGTTTCCCAAAGACACAAAGACCTAAACCAATATAGTTTAATTTACAGAAATACGAAAGAAATCTTACCCTAATAGGCACTGAAAAACTGCTTGGAATATGTAACTGTACTGATCTGATAAAGATCAGGCAGGAAAACTGCACCAGCATTTGAACCACAACTCTGAAGCCTAAAGAAGTTGTCCAAACATTTATAATATCACTTTTCTCTAGACAAATCTTTCTTTTTAAATGTATGAATACAGTCTCAGTTTGAACTCAATCTTCTACCTCTAGAGTAAGAAAGAAGAAATAATGTACCAGCATTAAAAAAACACGGGGATTATACTCAGCATTATCTTCCTATTCCTAGATGAATCTAGTTTAAATCTTGTTCTAGTCCTAAAATCCAGTGTTTAGTCAGAAAATTCTCACTGTGCAAGTGACACTATTTCTAAAATTGAAAACAGGGATATGTGAGTTTGTTTTTCTCAGACATGAGGTGGTTGAGCATTATGCCACCAGAGATCCCCTTCTACTAGATATAACTGAAAATATGTTCACGAATATACATTAAAAACAAAGAAAATTCAACGCATCTACACATAGCAAATATTTGAACAATGAAGCAAAAGAAATGGCAAATGGAGGATTTATAATGCTATAAAAAATCCTTCATGGGAACCTATAATCTTCTATCATCCACAAGCATGGTCTGGGTTTCTGTCCACTAATAAAAGTCCAAGTTGACCCCTCACCTTATTTATCTGTGGCTTGTTGTGGAACATCTTGTTATTCCTATATGAGCAGGAAACAAATTCAGACTCATAAAGTTGTTAACATTAACCATAAAACCATACTGCAGATCTAAAGTGATGTAAACTAAATTAATTAATCTTCTATATTTCATGGTACACCACACAGTCCAATATATGATGCGCATCTGTCATAGTTTCTTCTATTGCTTCTGTGGCTTCTATGACAGTTGTTAAGGTCAGGATTTCGCTGGTGATACCATCTCTCGTAGAGGTACCTGAGGCAAGAACAGCTATTATGGGTGTGAAAGGTGCTCTCAATTTCCACTGTCAGACAGAGAAAAGGTAAGGAGGATAAACCCTATAGAGAAAAAATATACAGTAGGACTTGCATGAACTGTATACAGCTCTTTTTTATTCTGATTCAGAAGAAAACACTAAACATACTGGAAGAAACTAAGTGGCCGTGTAACAGAGAATAAACAAAACATGCAAAAATAAAATCATCAAAACAAAACAAAGATACACTCAAAAATTAAGGTAAAAAAATTAATTAACTCTGTCTGTTCTATTTAAAATGTTTGCATATACAAATGTTTGCATATATTTAAAATGTTTGTATATACAGATTCAAGGGATTGTACTGGTCTTTCCCTGGATGATAGTGTACATATTCATTTCAGCAACCAGCCTACTGGCCTTAACACTGGGTAAGAAATAAAAAAGGCTTTGTATTTGCATTTTATTTTTGTACATGTTCCTGTTGGCATTTAATTCAGTCCTAGATCTCTCCTTTAAAAGAAAATGTTCATGTCTCTTTGAAGTGAATGAGAACAATGTCCTCTGCCTTTTCAGGTACTACTTATGGAGTACCCTGTCCAGTCTTCAGGTGCTGTTTCAAAAGCCAAAAGATCTGCAGGTCTCATGTTATGTCTGTTGGCTTCATGAGGGCATCTTGGATAGTTTTGTAATGTTTAGAATGGATCAGCCACTTGTCAGCTCCTGAGATCTGTCCCTCTGAGTTTAACAAGAGAAAAAAAAAAGCTTTATTTTCCCAAAGTAAAATAATGTGGCATAGTTACCTTTTGGTTTTCAAAGCAATTCTCCCTCTGTCCCTGAGAGTAGCCTTTTACGGCTGTTCATCCTGTTTTTTGCCCCGGTTCCCTAGTGTGGAACAAATGGTGATTTCATCTGTGCAAAATCACAACATCCTGCGGTCAAGATATTGTGAGTTGTACGTTATTATTGGTTAACCCAAAGAAGTTCAATGATTAAATTCTCTTGCAAAGTTAAGTAAACCTTCTAAGTCTTTCTGATGGAAATGACTTTGTGGTGTTTTTTTCCGTTTCGCTTGTTTGCTTTCCAACTGTTTGCTGATGGATAACATTCAGCTCGGAGTCCGATTTTATGAGAAATTGTGCTTTTTAATGCAAAGGCTAAATACAGTCTGCCAGCTTCTGTGTAACTGCAGAGCTGTGAAGGCATGTACGATAAATAACAGCTTCTTATCATTTCTGATTCTGTCATGAGGCAGAAAATTGCAGGGTTTTAGTTATTTGGAAATGCATTGGCTGTTTCCAGAATTCCAGCTGGAATGGGTAAAACAAGTACGTCAAAACTGTCATAGAGTCATTTGGATAACAAAGCAAACCAGAAACATTTGTATGTGAAAATGAGGCAGTTGTATGGGGAAATATGAGCAAAACAGAGAGAGCTAAGCATAAAGTCTCAGCCTTAATCATTCACTAGGGTTAGCAAAGTGACAATTATTTGCAATAGGAAGCAAAACTGCATAACGAACAAAGTTTGTCACATTTCAGTGCAAATCAAAGCAAAAGCCAATTTTCTGAAAACATTTTGCAAGTCCATAAAGCTGTATTTATGTACTTTAGGAAAGTACACATGTGCCTGGATGTGCCATGCCTTTAAAATAAAGCACAGTATTTTTTGTGTATTTCATAGCTAGTTTTTTCTCTTACTATGAAAATTCGAGCATATTGTTATTTTATTCCACACCTGACCTGACTGAGTTTGTATCTAGAAAACTTCAGGACAGCATACCACACTGGCCAGTGTTTTGCCACTGAGTAGACCAGCCATTGACAAAGGTCTCACTACATGTTTAAGGGCTTGTGATTTATAGGAGTCCTTGTTGACCAGACGTGCTGTCTATCCTAGCCTAAGCAACATTTTCTTGAAAACTCAGAAAAAAATGTAGCTGGCAGGTTTTGTAAATCACAAGGGGAATATTTAAAAAGTTTTATCAGTAAAACTTGAATAAAAGACAAAAGCTTTTTTTTTTTTAATTTTATTTTTAATTTCATACTTTTTTTAAAATAATAATGATGTTAATTTCTGGTGAATTATTTCAACATTCATGCAGAGAAGTTATTCATCCTCAGTTTAGCATTATTGACTGTGTCATCATATGAGGCATTATTGATTGACCATTATATGTTGTTTGCAGTTTATAAAGATGCTGAACAGGATAAGAAACTCCATAAGGCGTCAGCAGCAAATGCAAATTTCCTTTATTTACTCGAATCTTAGAATCATAGAACCCTAGAACAGTAGGGGTTGGAAAAGACCTTTGGAGATCATCTAGTCCAGCCTCCCCACCAAAGCAGGTCAACCTAGATCAGGATGCACAGGAATGAATGTGTCTAGGTGGGTTTTGAAAACCTTCCAGGAAGCAGATTCCACATCCTCCCTGGGCGGCCTGTGCGAGGGCTCCTTCACCTGAACAGGAAATAGTTTTTCCTAAGTTGAATTTGAATTTTTTATGTCCAGCTTTTGTTCGTTACTCTGTGTCCTGTCATTGGACAGTACAGAAAAAAGGGTTGCCCCATCTTCTTGACATTGTAGGTATTAATGAGATCCCGCCTCAGTCTTCTGCAGGCTGAAGGACCCCAGTTCCCACAGCCTTTCCTCATAAGAAAGATGTTCCTCTGATCATCTTGGTGGCCCTGTGCTGGACTCGCTCTAGCAGTTCCCTGTGCTTGAGCTGGGAAGCCCAGAACTGGACACAGGACTCCAGATGAGACCTCATAAGGGCAGAGAAGAGGAGGAGGAGGAGAACCTCCTCGACCTCTCTCGACCTGCTGGGCACACTCTTCTTGATGCATCCCAGGATACCATTGGCCTTCTTGGCCACGAGGGCACATTGCTGGCTCATCTTTAGTTTGTTATCCACCAGCACTCCCAGGTCTGTCTCTGCAGAGCTACTCCAGCAGTTCAATCCCCAACCTGTACTGGTGCATGGGGTTGTTCCTCCCTAGGTACAGGACTCTGCACTTTTCTTTGTTGAACCTCATGAGGTTCCTCTCTGCCCAGCTCTCAAGCCAGTCAAGATCCCGCTGAATGGCAGCAGAGCCTCAGGGGAATCAGCCAGTCCTCCCAGTTTGATACCGTCAGCCAACTTGCTGAGGGTATGCTCTGTCTCCTTATCCAGGTGTTTGATGAAGATGTTGAACAAGACTGGCTCCAGAACTGATCACTGAGGATCTGTACCATTGATCACCACTCTCTGGGCTCTGTCATTCAGGCAGTTCTTATTCCACCTCACCTCCACTCATTCAACCCACATTGCCTACGTTTTTCTGAGGATGTTATGGGAGAAAATGTGAAAAGCCTCGCTGAAGTCAAGGTAGAAGAAGGAACTCACCACCAAAGATTAAGAAATTCTTTTAAATATTAGGCCATGGTATAATTGGTTTCTTTGGCAGTCTCCATCATGTTACTTTTCCAAATCTACCAAGCTGACAGAAACCTTCTCAGTGTGGTGACGTTCTCCTGGGTCCCGAATGCCCCAGCATTGCCAGCTGCTGCTGTTGAGTCAGTGACAGGCTCTGACTTCTCTGTGAAAGCTGAAAGGCCAGTTTATGACTCCAAATCTTCCCTTTCCAGGTCTCAGCTTCTTTTAGGAATGTGAATTCTCTGCTGGGATGTGGTAGCTGATATTCCTGACAAGATCATTGCTGCTAGGAATTAAAGACTACACTTTTTTTCAGCAGTCATTTTGCAAGAATGTACTTTCAAAGTACTCCAGTCATCTTCTTAACCTTGCAGATAGCAAGAGTTCTTATCTGTTTCATCTTCTTTTGCTAGAAGCTTCAGTATCCATAATCATGAAATCGCTATGCTTATTCATATCACAATATCACCTCTTTTTGAGAGAATATGTTCTAGAAGAATAAATAGAAAGTGAAGCTATACTGCTTTCTGATTTTCAGCTCTTCATTTCTATTATCCATTATTTTTTTCCCCATAATTATTAGAATTTTAAAGAGATAATCAAACCCTCTAAAACAAGAAGACCAGTATTTTAGAGACTAGTACTGGGAAGTATTTTTAATTGCCCGGTGTGCAGGAACATATGCATAAGGAAGAAATTAATATCCATGTTTCAACAAAGAGTTTATAAATTGAGAGGAAAGCTTAATACCATTCTCATGTAAAAACACTCTGACTATATTGGATTATTTATATTACTTATAGTAACATGTTTGACATTTCTGGATAATTTCATTTTAGAGGGATCCTCTGATCATGAACTTCAGTAGAATTTAGGGTCAAGTTTGAAAGGATCAGAAGTCATAGCTTCTAGATGTGCATGTGCTTCCCTTCTGCTACTCTCACACAAACATCCTCTCACTCTACCCATACAGAGGCACACTGTTTTTTCATAATTTCCCTCTAAAATAGATTCTATTGTTAATAGCTTCAGTTCCCCATAAATTACCATATCAATAGTTAGTATTACATTGCAAGCATGAGCTGAAAATGTCTAGGGAAAGAGGATTTGTATTTAGACTGGTTTTCCATCGTGTAGTAGTATACCATTGTTGCAGGAGGTTTATCTAAAGCTTCTGAATCTGAAACACATCTCAGTAGAATTTCAGCCTTGAATTATTATTAGCTTAAGGGAATCATCTGCTGGATTGGAAAACAAAAGAATTCAACTGGGTAAGTCATAAGAAAGTTGAATAATTGGATCTCTTTGGGAGATCTGCTATGTTGTATCTGTAGTTATACTTGAGTTAAGGTATAGAAACAAGGACACCAGGAGTAATGTAACTATATAACTAAACTAGCTGTTCAAGTTCCACATAGCTTTTCAGATTAGTAGAGTTTGGTTTTTTTTTCCTCTCAAGACATTGTAAGTGCCAGAAAACTTACACAAAACTCTTTGCAGTTTAAACTTTGCATTATTTCATTCAAGATTCAGAAATTCTTCCGATATGATATGAAAAATTCTGCCTTGGTTATTCAAATTAGTTTTATTTCCTTGGAAGTTCTCTGTATTTCTCACCTTCTAGCAGAAACAGGATCAGACTGTTCACTATTTCTATCATCTTAAGTGTTATTCAAATCTAAATCAAAGTTAATGATGAGGAAAATAAAAATATTTTTAACACAAAATGTTGGAAGCTACAAATTTGAATTTTATTTGATGATATTGGTCATTTTTTACTATTATATTGTTTCTTTGTTAATTGTATTATACAAATGGATGGTTTTCCAGATGGCAAAAAAAAGGAGATAAATCTTCATGAAGCCACCAGTGACCAAAACAATCCAATCCAAACAGCATTGTAAAGAAAATAACAGGGTGTGGGTGGAGGTGGAGGAAGAAACACTCAGTTCTAATAGATGAAATTCGACAAGATCTTTTACCAGTTTTCATGAAGTGGGAAATACACTAAGATATTGATCGTGTCAAAGTATTTTCTTCCCAAAGCTACAGTGTTTACCAAGTACAGACAGGAAGAAAAAAGATACTACAATAATCACTATATTAGCTTTTATAAATTTTAGACTTCAATACTTCAATAGTATTGATTCTGCTCTGAGTTTTGGAAGAAAAAGAAACCTCTTATGAGTAACATTTCAGAGAACATCTCACATTTAAGGGAAGGAATGTCTTTCAAATTATGACACTGGAAGACATCAGTAAATAACAAAAACCCAAACCCCTCTTCTATACTGTTAATCTTTTTTCCTATAGAAATTTTTTAAATTCTAAACTAAAAGTAGCCTGGGAGAAACAGTCTGGGGTTTTTGCCTAGTTCAGTTATTTTTTTTTAGGGGAGATGTCTACCTTGATTCTTTTCCACGTACCTGTAAATTTTTTGTAGAGGAAGATTAAATAAATATTTTATTTCAGTAACCATGTGAGTCTTTACTTACCAACTTAAAATAGAAAATAAAATTGTTAAAAATACGTCATAAAAGCAAGAAGTAGTGAAATAGATACAGCTCTTACTTCCTTCCCCTTCCCCCACTCAAAGATAAAGCAAGCTAATATGAGAAACCACAATTACTTCTTCTGATTATTAATACTAGAATTCGTATTGCTTAAAGGCAAAAACTTTCAAGTAGGAAAATTTGTAAGGAAAAAATTTTTAGAAAGGTATTATTTATTATTAAAGATGTAAAAACATAGCATCAAATTTTTCCAACCTTGAGGATTTATCATGAGACAATTAATCTATCAGGTAAATCTATCAGTAGGACATAGAGACATCACTGAATGGGTCCATCCTAGCATATACTCTGGCCACATTCTAACCCTAATCTCTGTGGAAGGAAAATTATGGAAGAAAACTAGGTCAGGGTGCCATGACAGGATTGATGGATTCCAGGGCCCTGGGGAGTACCATGGCACATGCATGGTGAACAGAATGGGAGTTTGATAAAGTCCCTTGGGCTTTCCTTACCCCAAGTGTTGGAAGAAAGTGTATAGTAAAGATTAATGGAGGAGGAAATAGAAGAAGAAAATTTGTGATAAAACATTCTTTGGCATAGCTAATAATGTAATGACACTTCAACAGGTTAAACAAACTCAAATCAAAATATGACGTGCGTTTCAAGCAGCAAGAACAATTGTGAACAATTATTTTTAAACTAGGAGCAAAGTAAACTTTCCAAGCAGTTATATTTGCATTTGAGCACTGGGTTGATATATTTTCCAGTTTTGATCCTTTTATAAATGAAGGCTCAAAGACATGTTCCTGAGAAAGAGAAATTAAAGAAAATATGCAAGGAAATCTGCCTATGTGTAGTATAGGATTTAAAAGAGAGGATTGTGAAGAAAATAATTTTTCTAGGTATTTCTTACATCAGCACATTCCATATGTCTTTATGCAACACAAGCATCGTCCTGGACTCTGTTTCTACAGTAGAAATGATGAATTTGATTCAGGAGCCACTTAATGAAATTTTCTAGCCAGTTTTATGCCTCAGGTCAAGCTAGATAACAATTATGGTCTCAAAATTGTGAGTTTATAGTATCAATTATGATATTATGGCCTCATTATGCTCTCAAAATTATCCAGGCTTCTTAAGAATCAGCACAAAGGTTAGGAAGGCTTGAAAAGTAAATGATAGTCACAGAGACAGAAAATATACTTTTAAGACAGGTGTTGATCTCACCTGCATGGGGTGGGAAATTAAGATGCTGCAGAATACTCTTGAAAGGTTACACTGAGTGTCTCTCACTGATGGAAAGAGATGAACAGTTGATCTATGAAGGACTTGTATCTGTAAGAGCAAGTTTTGAAGTTATATTTTGCTAGGGAAACAGCACATATTATTGTAAATATTCTCTTGTATTTTGCTATATATATCTGTATGTCTATAAAATCATCATATTTTACTTCATTTAGTCTCCCTGAGCTTCTTTGTCCATTATCAGTGTAGATCAAACATGTTGGTCTCAATTTCCTCTTTCCTCCTGTTTCAGCATTCAAGAAAAGGAATGTCATAGAGGCAATATGCAGAGTATGAGGGTAGTAGAGCATTGATCAGTTGTGCTTTACAGACAAACCATGATGATGATTGATCACAATTCACCCTTGCTAAATGAAAAGCATCTGGTCCATAATGCTTTCTCTGAAGCTTTAAGGCCCCTTTCTTCAAAACTGATCATAATAATTTACCTGAGAAACTAATTTTAAACAATTCATTGCTCAAAATCTCAAAATTTTAACAAAGAGAAAGATTTTCTGAGAAGAAACAGACAAAAGTTAATACAAGCTCTATCATGACATTTTTTTCGCTGTCATGGTGTTAAAACTATTCTGGAAACATATCCCACTATACTAGACAATATATTTATATGGGTTGGTATTTTCAAAAATTGCTACTGTTTTAAGCATAAGAGGGATCTGACTTTTAAAAGGAGAGTGTTCAGTAACAGCAAAACAGATCCCATTGAAGGTGCTGCAAAACTAGAATTACTAAATTGTGAGATTATCCCAAAATCGTTAATGGTTTCAATAAACACTAGCCTTGACTTGTTCCCACATCATCTTGAAGCATACCATCCTTTTGTACCTTGACTTAGTATGCTGCTGCATGGACCAAGGATGCTGTCTCTGTTTCTCCTTGCAGAGACCCCAAATGATCAATGCCATGCAAACAAATAAAGAAATAAACCCCTCATATTATCTCTCTATCAAGAAAAGAGACTGAGTCTCAAGATAGCTCAGCAAGTATTATATGAAGTTTTAGATGGTTTCCCTGTCTGACGTGACAGTCAATAAAATATTAAGAAATATTGCAGCTTCTGCAGTTCATCTGACACTACCTTTAGCCTGCTAAAACTTGAGGTGTTTTTATTCACTATCCTGTCAGTCAGTCCTTGAATGCTGAGAGATTTCTAACTTCTCCCTTGAAATGTGTCATGATGAATAGAAGATGACTGTAGGCATTCAAAGAGGAAATATGAAGGTGGAATCCTCCTCTTCATCAGTGACCTAAAAATGGGTTTGTTCAGAAGTAGACCTGTGCTCTCCTATCCCCTAGTAGTTTCTTTTGGCACAAACTCCGTATCATTACCTGACAAGGCTGTTAGTCCTCTTCAAAGATGATCTGAGCTGAGAAGGCAAAGATTTTGCAAAGTTTGTTTAATCATTTGGCAGAATTCTGGGTTTATCACCCGAAGATCCCCCAAAAATCATACTTTCTGCAAGCTAATTGATCTGCAAACTAGTGATCACAGTAAGTCCCGCTTTGAATTGTTGGGACAGTCCCTGATGTATTTTCAACCTGGTACAGCTAACATATTGCCAAGTGATTTCAGGGCATTGTACAGGAGTGAACACATGCAAGGGACAGTACAAAATAGGAAATTTGAATGCAGTCACGCTCTTCTGGAGAGTAAGACACTTTAGTACTATGACTATTGACATTTCTGTGTCAAAAGGCAACAGCCTACAGCGGTTGGGGAAATAATTTATTAATTTGGTAGTATTCTTAGCTATTGACTGGCCTAATTTAAGCTAGTAGTCTCAAATAGGAAGTGCCATTAAAATAACTAAGGTTAGAAAAAAGCAGGAAATACAAGGAGATGAGTCTGTGTTGTTCCGCTACATCCTATATACACTTAGACACAGTCTTTCAATACCAATTGCCAAGGAAATCACACTTCTGAGTACAGAGATAGGAATTGGTGCTCATTTAAAGTTTCTTCATCCAATTCCAGCTGTGAAGAACTGTATTTCCTTTAGGACTCTTTCCATACTCTTTGATGTGCCCCCAAACCAAACTATTTTCTTGTGATCTTTATAAAGGTTCCATTGTCGTGAGTCATTTAAATAAAAATAACCCTAAAACCTCCAGAACTCATCCAGAAGTGGACACCTTGCATGTAAATGTACTCTAAATAGGAAAAATTGAAAACAATTGGAGAAAATTTCTCATATTAAGGTCATTGACCTCTCTTAACAATGTATTCTGATAGAGAAATATATAAAAATATACTAAATATTGTATGATCTTATTTATATGAGTATAAGGACTTCTCATTCGACTCATATTAAGTACGCTCACATAGGGGAAGACCTTTCTGATTCTGAGTTAAATAAATGTTTTGTCCATCCAGCTCTTGCCATACACTTGTAAATAACACGTTTTGGTAATCCAAGGCGTTATCTTTTTTCCATTGGAATATTTCCATGAATAGGACTTCTTTACCTCAGTAAACAATCCCTCAAAATTCAAAAATGCTATATATTTTTCCTAACTTCTAAATGATCCTTCTAAATGATCCTAAACACTCTATTACTCTTCATGTACAGCTTGTTACTTGTCACCTTGCCATGACTGTCTACTGATTTTGCATGACTTCTAGAAGAAAGTCACATTGAAAATCTGCTATGTGAATTTTTAAGGAACTGAATTCTAAACTCACTTACGT